>NC_056475.1:28388676-28542905 GCF_008729295.1 Plectropomus leopardus | reverse complement strand
AAAAAAATCTGTATTTTCAGACACTTCTAGGGGTTAAACTGCTATAAAACCTATATGGTGTATATTTTCCCAGAAGTAATTTCGCACTTACTTTAAAGAAACGCGCAAGTAAATAAGCTGACGCTGGCAGCAGAGGCTGATTTGTTCACCCTTCACTTATCCCCGTCTGGTAACTGCAGAGTCTCTTTTAAGTTATGTGACCAAGTTTATCTAGCATGTCAGTGTTAAAGAATGTGAACTGCGGTCTAGCACAAACTCAACGAAGACAGTGCGAAGGGCCAATATCTCACCTGCAACCCAGACAAGAGGAAGAATAGCAGCTAGACAAACTGGGGCTATATCTGGCTGTTCAGGAAACTCCAAACACAAGTGCACCCTTCAGACCTCTTTAAATACCTCAAAGTTAAGTGAGATTCCTGCTAGGCAGTGGGTCTCTAGATTACCTCAGGGGGGGAAGCTTCCGTTCAGCAGCTCCACAGAGGAGCCACATATCACCTGGTTGTCTGGAACCAGCGAGGTCATTGGGACATGGCCTCATTACTGCATACTCCCATCAGCTCAACAGTGTGGTTATTCAAAAAACCACATATTCAGACATCAAACACTGTGCTCCTTGCTCAAGCCAGGGCTAAAAATACAAAGTAAATGGAAGTGGATTCCATACCAAGGGGCTGCCTGCAATATGCAATACACTGTATGTTTAGCCACTTAACCCTTTGAAACTTGCAGCAACACTACTCTTCCTGTGCTGCTGTCAGACATCTTTCACAAGTATGTAAGCCTTTAAACAAAAAAAATGGTTAGATTAATTTCAAAAACATGAGAAAAAATGCAATGAGCCACTTGGTAAGAAATGCTGCACAAATTTCAAGAAATGATTAGATTTAAAGAAAAAAGGGGGACACTTTAAAAAATGTGGAAAACTTAACTAAACTTAACTTTTTTAATTTTCTTCTTGTTTATTTATCCATTCATTCATTCAGTTGTTTGTTTGTTTGTTTTTACTAATTTTCTTGTACTTTATAAAAATGTAGTGCTAATTTTGGGGTCATTTATTCTTTTGTTGCTCATTGTCTTCTTCCCATGTTTAAAAAACAAACGTTTTTTTTTTTTTTACTAATGTTCTTGGGCTTTTTTTATAATCTTTTGCTAACAGAAAAAAAGCACTGTGGTGAAACACACTATATATATTCATCAATTCCTTACTCGGTACGCCACCATTCAAACTACAAATGATAATACTCAAATATAAATAGCTCTGTGTAGGCAAGGCATATAATTTAGAACCTTATATCATGTAGCGTACAGGCTGGCTGACGGCTGCTATTCAAATAAAACTGAGATGACCAGTTTGCACAGTAAATGCACTGCATATTTACTGCTTGTAGACCAAAGTGCTACCAAGTTCTGGTGCGCCTTATCAGCAAGGCTGGTAGAAGTAGGCCAATATCTAAGATAGTCTTTCCCTGAAGAAAAACAACAGAATGGATAAAGATGATGAAATATGAGTAATGCACAGTGAGCAAATACCTGTAAGGCTACGAATTCTGACAGCTAATAACGGTATGCCAATATGTGAAAATATAATGGATGTGTTACTTCCACACTGTTTTAACAACACAGACTAGACACACTTTCAAGCTCAATGATCATGAGCATGCTGATGATTGTGAACTCACAATAAAAAAAGGAACAGTGAAATATATTCATATGATCTGCTTGACCTGGAAGCCACTGACAGCACCATGGAGGTCTGGGAAAAAACACACACTCAAACATGACCAAAAGGTCACAAAGTGTAAAGGCTGTGTCAGCCATCCAGCAGTCAAACCTCTCCAGATCCACTGAAAGAGACGGACCGTCTAACCAGTTGGATAGATTCATTTATTAATAACAGCTCTAAACTAAAATAACCCTATTCAGAGAGATGGTGACAACAGATGCTGCTGAAAATGTATTTGCTTGTGCACTCGTGATAAAGCTATATAAGTCCACAACCCCACAGCCAGTTCCTGAAATAAGTACAGACTCAATAGGCACTAGAATTGCTGGCCTTGAGTATTCTATTGAACTTTAAGCGACGCAATTATCACACCATACACTCGGGAAAAGCAAAGTCTTAATACAAACACAGCACACATACTGGTAGCCTCAGGATGTCATTCTCAATTTTTTTAAGCATATAACACTTAACTTCTATGTGTTTTTATAAAGTTGGGAGTATACAGAAGTCGGCTCAATGCCTGGATCGACATCAGCTGTCTTGTGCTCGGTTCAGCACCTTTCACAAGCATTGATATCTTAAGAGAACTGGTTTGATTTCTTTTGAATACATGGGAAAAACGCAATGATCAACTTGGCAAGTCCCACAAACTGCAAAAAAATAAAAATAAATAAAAAGGTAAAAGGTAATAAGAAAACCTAAAAATAAGCTGGAGGATTACAATATAAATCTTATGATTATATGTTTAAAGTTATGTTATAGACAGAAAACATATTAATTAACATATTATTCTCTTTTTCCCCCAGTTCGTTTCTCTTTCTTTTTAAAAAATATTGGCATCTTCTTAGGGTCATCTTCTTGTTTGTTTTTGTTTTTAACTTTTTTTTAATTAATTTCTTTCTATTTTTAGCTCATTGCCTTCTTCCAAAGCATTTGAAAAATAAATAAAGCCAGTCTGCTTAGGGTTTAAAGGGCTAAGCCGGAGTTGCATTATGCAGTTACTACATCAAATTAAATGCCTAGTTTCCGAATAAACTGCTAGCTACCTACTTTGTTGGGACTTAATGGCCACTTTAAAAGCTGAAATATATCTTAAAGGTGAGTTTTTGGTGGACCTTTGTTACCAAATTGAAGTTTGAGCCATGACATTTTAGGCTGACATTATTATTTTATAGGCTAAACAAATTAGCCTTTTCTATTAGCTAAGTTAACTTGCTAACGTGACATTTTTGTATTGACATTAGTCACTCTCTCTAGAGCTTATTTAACTATCCAAAAAAGGCTTCCTACTCGGAATAAACTGTCTGAGTATATATACTACCTAAGTAAATAATGTGACTGTTTAGAAGTTGTGGTTAATAATTTTAAAGAAAAAAAAAGTTACAACGAATTAACATTAGCATTAAAAAGGACCCACACTGCTAACACTGTCATTTGCGAACTACTTGTCAGCTACTATGACGGTTAGCCTTGCTAACGTTACTATTTCCGCTGAAACGAATGACTCGTATCTATTGAATGTCTGTAGAAACGCGTTTATTAGTTTTACCACTAGACCATCCACCACGCAATGGTTAATTTAATGTAACGCTAACGTTATAGTTAAGTTACATGTATGTGCAGGCCTCACAGCCAAAACACAGCACTCGGATCCCTACGTTGACTTAAAAAAGCCGAGCCAACTTGAAATAGCACAGTTACAGCTATACTATTAAATATATGTCATACTTACAATCCAAATGTTTCTTTTTTGGCCCCATTATTTCATGCGTGGTCGCCTTGCACACAGTTTTGGAAATCGCCGAGCCGGTGACACTGTGCTGAGCGGCGGTTATCCTGTCTGTAATGCTCTGTCCAGACATCCTGTATCGGATCAAATAAACGATCACCGTTACAGAAACGCTTTTTCCAAATCCAGTGGAATAGCCTCGGTTTTGTTGCCGGTGTCGATCTTCAAAGGCTCTGTGCCACCTGACAACACTGGAGACAAGAGAGAGACAGACAGAGACGATACAATGAGACGACGGCAGGCGTTAGATTTCGCTTGTGTGCTAGCCGGCTAACGTTAGCTAACCATTGATAGATAAAAATCCAACTCGACTTTAGTTCAAGACACTAACTGAACCTGAATAACGAACCATCCATAAGCTCCCAATGACTGAAAAATACGAACCCAGTCTTATAATCGATCCCTCACGTCTACCGTCTCTTCTCCGCTTCCCGTACAAGTCTTTCTCACATACCGTAGATAGACTGAATAAAAATAGATGTGAGATACTTCCGGAATAACTTTCCACAATAAAAGCCCCATTGAATCAAAATTTTTAGAAGCAAGACAACCGAATACTATCATGACAACAACTATTCGTGGATGTAAGTTTCACTTGAATAAAGTTATAAAATAAAAACTTATTATTATTGATAAATAGTATTCTTTGTATGTGTATATCTTTACAAACTCATACTTTGTCATTTTGGGGAGCTGCTAAGAAATTAAGTCTCCAATAATGTCTCTCTGTGAATGAAGCTATGGCATAGTCAAAGGCTTAATTTGCTTTAAAAACAAACAAAAACTTAGCAAGAAAAAGTTAGCAAGAAATCTGTGAAAAGTCCAAAAACCTTGAAAACTTGACAATCAAAACAAAAACAGAAACAACAAAAAAGTACAAAACGAGAAATGACCTGAGGAAAAAAGATGCTCAAAATGTATAGTTATTCTCTAAAACAATGCTAAATATATGATTAAGAATATAATTCACTGGACATTTTTCCATTGCTTTAAAAAATAAGTCTTCTTTATCTACAAATCTTTTTTTCTTTTTTGCTTGCATGGTGTCAGTAAACTGAATAATTTAATTGTTGAGAATCATCCAAGCTAACAAGGTGTGTAGTGTTTCCATATTGACAAAAGTTTAAACAAAGTATGTCTGATCTAAGCAGCCAACTAATTTTATCCCTGACATTAACATGTTCTGGAGCAGGTAGCTGCTCAGCATTAGTTACCATGGTGATATTTTATCCCTGTAAAACATGAAATAGCTTGGTAGCCCTGCTAATAAAAGAGTTTGACCAGCGGTTAAGGTGGTTAAGATGGCTGACTTGCTTAAAGTATGTCTTTCACATCATTTTTGATGGTTTAGCTGATCATACCAGCTTGTGATGGTCACTCTAGCTGGTTCATCCATTGAAGTTCCTGTAAAATTAAAACCAAATCAATGTCTTCGAGTATGGGACATTAACAGTGTCATGAGGGGTAAGTATGGTCTACCATCAAAGACCAGCAGGAAGTGGGTCAGGACCCTCTAAGACCATCTTCCACCAGCTCACTAAAAACAGCTACCAGACTAGGCTGGTTTTTAGCTTTTTCTTCAGCAGAGAGCACTGAAAATGTTAGCCTGCAGGCTTCTGGTAAATTGAGCAACATTCCTATCATGGCAAGCCATAAGAGTTTTTATGATTCAGCGAGCAAAACATTTAATTGAATAACCTCCCTCATTTCACTCAGAGATCTGGGCAACTATGGGCTCCTAATACTCAGCTATTGTTGGCTTACAGTTTCCATAATATTGTATAAATATGCAAATAAAAGACAAACAGATCCAGCTCTGAAACACCATGTAATTATTGATTCAACAAAAATTTAAAACAATGTAAAATTTATTGACTGCAATGGCTGACTACCGCCTTGTGACCACAGAGGCCAAAGCTCCTGCAAAACAACAGCCTGGACTGCCTCGTAGTCTGGAACTGTAAACTGTCTCCTCTGACAAAGTGCTGTTTCTTATTCATCAAAAAATGAAAATCATCCAAAACTTATCTCCAGTAATCATATTACTGCATGTAAAGCAAAACAGTGCAAACTTTTCCAGTGGGAGGGAGAAGGTTAGTCATTTGTCAATCCAATGGAAATTATAGGCTATTTGATAAAAAGGCAAATGCAATTAATATCAAATTAGTTGTGGGGACAATTTTAGGTAATCAGAAAAATGGTAGGGAAATATCCTCACACCACCTACCATAAATTACACCTATGGCTACAAGATTGAATTAATGGCCACAGTTACATGCACACCAATATGGCGCTATTATTACAAATATGACAATATTTGGGATTTGATGCAGGTCATGTAAACAGCATATTACTTTAAAAATGTCCAAATCGGGCCTTTTTCCAAATTAAACATTTTCGTGAGGTATGGCTGTATCATTGAGGTTTTAATAGCATAATTACAGCCAAGTCAGAATATGTGTCTAAACTGGGACTTTAACTGCAGTTTGTGACATACGGCCTTTTGTCTGTGTACAGTCAGCTCTGTGCATTGTCATGGATATGTTTTACACAAACCAACTCATCAATAGTTTGCAAGGCTGGTATAGAAATGTATGCAGAAAAGCCTACATTTTTGCACGTAAACAGGAATATTTGTGAAATATTCACTATCATTGGAAATGTTGACAGCTTACCAGGAATATTGTCTTTTTCAGAAGAAGTGCAAAAATCGAAACATTTTGTGCCTGCTTGTGCATGTGAACGTACTCAGTATGTTAACACGCACAAATAATTCTATTGTTTGCCCGTAATTCAGAATATCCTGTTTACATGACTGGTATCAAATTCAGAATATTGTCTTATTTGGAATCATAGGGGAATAGTGTTTACGTAACCATAGCTACTGTGAAACTGAAACTGTTTAAAATCTCATGATGTGAACTGTGGACTCCTTTTCACACTGAAATAGCTGCAGCATTCAGTGATAATTGTTTTATCAGTGTTTTTTTTTTGTTGTTGTTTTAGTTTCTCAAAATGATTTGGTGTAAGATCTCAGTTCCTTAATGCAAAATTTTATGATATACTGCAACTGTAAAGGCAGAAAACTAATAAGACATATGACCATATACACCGCCTAGCTTTACAGTTCAACCAAATCTACATGACAAAACGTGATTTGACTGCAGTGTTCATGCTGGCCGCTACCTGAACATTTCTTATTTATTAAATATGAATATCATTCAAATTTCTGTCCACTCACAGGCA
Source organism: Plectropomus leopardus (assembly GCF_008729295.1). Lineage (NCBI taxonomy): Eukaryota > Metazoa > Chordata > Actinopteri > Perciformes > Serranidae > Plectropomus > Plectropomus leopardus. Next base: position 28,536,147 of record NC_056475.1, on the reverse strand, counting down.
TTGTAGCACATTGACAATATTAAAACATTGCAAATATGTGTAGTTAGATACAGCCTTGTTTGTGCAGTGACAAATAATAATAACAGTAATATTAACAATTTTTAAAAAATTTTATTTTTGCCAATTAAACTAAATATTTTTAGATTGTGGGAGAACCGGAGCACCCGGAGAAAACCCACATATAAGGGGGGAGAGTGTACTCCACACAGAAAGGTCTGGCCGGAACCAGAACCTGACTGTGAGCCATCAGTGCTCACCACTGATGGTGTACTTAAGAAGGAAAATAGCAGAACAAAGCTGTGTTCACACCGAAAGCAATGAAGGCAGCGTTGACATCGCATACAAAGTAAACGCAAAGATGTTAATATAATCGTGATGCGCTGCCGTGATTGTTTGATAACTAATAAAGAGTGTTTGAGTCTAGGTTCACCCTGTCTCAGGACGTCTAGCTATCCCTTTTTGCCTCACTGCAAACCAAGTTAGCTGTTAGCTGTCTCCCCACAGTTAGTTATCTAAACGTATTAAACATGCGAGCAACACATGGTGGAAATTTGCAATGCATTTGGTACGAACACAGCATAAGACATTAAAGTGAAGGGAAAGATATAAAGATGGAAAAATAGAAGGAAATGGAAAGCAGTGAGGACTGGAAGCAGAACCTTCGTAGATTAACTACTCAAGGCCTTCTGGGCAGCAGCTTGATGTTTTCCTGACGCCGTTTAATGGCCCTTGTTTGCCTAGTGGCATATCTGGGCACATTTTCACCATTCTCTATTAAACAGTACTGGGGCCGAACCGGACGCCCTGGGGGAGGACGTGGTACTGCAGGTCCTTCCTTTGAATGAATAGGTGGAAGGCATGTCTGCTTATTGTACTCCTTGTGAGTTAGCTGCAGCTTGTCCCGTTCCAAGAACTGTTTGGTTGCCCGCGTTTTGGCATTGTGGTAAGTCGGCAATGGTTCCCATGTACCATTAACACGATGGTGGGGCGCCTCCACCACAGGAGGGAGAAAACATTGTCCGACTTCCTTTGATGAAATGGGTGGGAGGCGGGTCGGCGGCAGATCGCCCTTTTTGTACTCCCTGTAAGTAAGCTGCAGCTTGTCACATTCTAAGTTCTGTTTCGTTCTCTGGGTTTGAGCAGTCGCATACCTGCCCAATGGTTCCATTGTGTAAGAGGCACGGTATTCAGGCTGATCGTCCCTATCTAAGTCACAACATCTTCCTACAAGTGATGTCTTTGTGGAAAGGGGTGGGAAGCGGGTCCTCTGCAGATCACTATTACTGTAATCTTTGTAAGTTAGCTGCAGCTTGTCACATTCTAAATACTGTTTCATAGTCCGGGTTTGAGCAGTGTCATATCTACCTAATGGGTCCATAGTATAGTTAGCAAGGTAACTGGGCCCCTCCTCCCCATCTAGGTGAACGCACTGGCCTTCAGGCCCTCTCCTTGTAAAAATGGATGGAGGGCATGTTTGCTCTGTACGCTTTAAAATTTCTCTTTGGTAAATATCTGAGACATAAGCTGATTTCGAATTAATTTTGCTTTTTTTGTGGCTCAGCTGCTCAAAGGAGTCCCAGTACTGTTTTTTATGCTGCACTTCTGCTACAGCTCTAACTGCCCTCTCCTCTTTGGGTCGAACCCTAGACGCTGCGGTAATGCGCTGATACTCAGCAGGTGGTATTACAATCACCTCCTCTCTACTTGGGGTCCCAAGATTGCCAAGTAGTAGTGTATTTGTCGAGATGGAATCCCCTCTCATTGTTGTCTGTTATAAGGTTCACGTGCAGCGGAAAATTAATTAAACAATGTCTAAAACAGTAGCTGAACAGTCGTGTTTGCTAACAAACTATTAAGATAGACAATGCTGTCTAAATGTGTAGTTACTGACGCCTCGAGCCGGCTAACGAAATGGAAACTGTCAAGATAATAGGGACTCCAGACCTACAGACCTAATGGATTCAGATCAAGACATTCTTTGTTCTTTATGACATCACTTATGACATCACATCAGCAGCTGGTGACATCATTACATTCTAAGTGACATCACTTGCCCTTTATCACATCATCACACATACATTCTAGCCTTTCAGTTGAAGTAGTGGGATCACATTTAACCGGTGTTTCAGTTTATATACAGTAGTTTCATTTGTTTAGCAAACTATTTTGTACACCGGCTAAAATACATTTTTTCATAGGACTAGCACTAATAACAGAAGACCATGAGACCGGAATCCAGCTCCACAAATTCAAAGAGCAGCTCTAATGCCCGCAATTACTGCATGCAGGCCCCTACCTCTCAGTTGGACTCAGCCTTCAAGGTCAACAATCAGTCCCAGAAGAGACAAGGAGAGCTGAAGAGAGATTTCACAAAAGAGGGAAGGGAAAAAAGAGCTTTGAGGGAAAGGAAATGTGGCATCAATAAGGCAGACCTGCCTCATAAGGAAAGCCAGATTGATGGGATCAAAGAGAAAAAGCTGAAGGATCTCAGAACAACTGGCCTTCCTGAAAAACACTGCAGTAATGGGGAAATAAATATTGGGTCTCTGCATAAATCTCCACCTTCAACATCAGCCAAGCTACAGTCCTATGATGCTTTAGCAGCAAAGAAAGTTGTTGCAGGACAAAGTAGATCCACTGCTGATGCTGAGGGGTCAAACAACTGTTCAGAACATAGGGCTGAATCGTTGGCCAGATTGGGAACTGGTCAAACTCACAAGGAAACCAGTGACATTGATCAGAGGCAGACTTTCTTCCCTTCAGTTTTCAATGGAGACAAGGTACAGTCTGCAGACTATAGGGCTGATCTGCAGCCCCAATATTATTTTGCAACAGGTGAGTCATTGCCCAGATATGGCACTGCAGATACAAGACGCATAAAAGAGAACCAGGAACACATCAAGCTGCAGCCAACTTACAAGAAGACCGATCCTCAGCCGAAACGCCAGCTCCCCATCATTACAAACAAAGTACCTGCAGGATGGCGCTCTTCCTCTGGGTGTTTGGAGGAGCCCCAATATCATTTTAGGGAGACGGGCAAATCATTGCCCCAAAATGCCACTGCAGATACCAGGTACACTGAGCAGCACGAGCAAGGCCAGACTAAGGCTGATCTGCAGCCAACCCACCTCCCCCCCATTTCTACAAAGGAGGCACCTGCAGGACGAGGCTCTCCTGCTGTGGGTATGGGGGAGCCGCAATATTATTTTGCGACAGGTGAGTCACTGCCCAGATATGGCACTGCAGTAACAAGGTTCATTAAAGAGAGCCAGGAACACATCAAGCTGCAGCCAACCTACACCAAGGAGAGAAAGGCCGATCCACAGCAGACACGCTTCCCCCCAATCATTACAAATGAAGCACCTGCAGGACGGCACTCCTCCCCTAGGTGTTTGGAGGAGCCCCAATACCATTTTAGAAAGGGGGGCAAGTCACTGTCCCGATATGCCGCTGCAGATACCAGGTACAGTGAGTGTAGCCAGGTATGCCAGACTAAGGCAGATCTGCAGCCGACCCACCTCCCCCCCATTTCTACAAAGGAGACACCTGCAGGACGAGGCTCTCCTGCTGTGGGTATGGGGGAGCCGCAATATTATTTTGCGACAGGTGAGTCATTGCCCAGATATGACACTGCAGCAACCAGGTCTATCAAACAGAGCCAGGAACACATCAAGCTGCAGCCAACCTACAGGAAGGAGAGAAAGGCCGATCCACAGCAGACACGCTTCCCCCCAATCATTACAAATGAAGCACCTGCAGGACGGCCCTCCTCCACTAGGTGTTTGGGGGAGCCCCAAAACCATTCTAGAAAGGGCGGCAAGTCACTGTCCCAATATGCCGCTGCAGATACCAGGTACAGTGAGTGTAACCAGGTATGCCAGACTAAGGCAGATCTGCAGCCGACCCACCTCCCCCCCATATCTACAAAGGAGGCACCTGCAGGACGAGGCTCTCCTGCTGTGGGTATGGGGGAGCCGCAATATTATTTTGCGACAGGTGAGTCACTGCCTAGATATGGCACTGCAGTAACAAGGTTCATTAAAGAGAGCCAGGAGCACATCAAGCTGCAGCCAACCTACAGGAAGGAGAGAAAGGCCGATCCACAGCAGACACGCTTCCCTCCAATCATTACAAATGAAGCACCTGCAGGACGGCCCTCTTCCTCTAGGTGTTTGGAGGAGCCCCAAAACCATTCTAGAAAGGGGGGCAAGTCACTGTCCCGATATGCCGCTGCAGATACCAGGTACAGTGAGTGTAACCAGGTATGCCAGACTAAGGCAGATCTGCAGCCGACCCACCTCCCACCCATTTCTACAAAGGAGGCACCTGCAGGACGAGGCTCTTCTGCTGTGGGTATGGGGGAGTCCCTCAGACAGAGCCAGGAACACATCAACCTGCAGCCAGCGTGCAAGAAAAAGCGTAAGGCCAAGGCACAGCTGACCCACCTACCCCCCATTGCAACAAAAGCAGCAGTTGCAGGACGGTGCTCTTCCCCTCAGGGTGTTGAGGTGAGCCAACACCATTTTAAGGAGACGGGCAAATCACTGCCCAGATGCGGCACTGTGGAAACCAGGTACAGTGAACAGTACGGGAAACGTAGCACGCCGCAGCAAACTCGCAAGGACAAATGCAAGGCCAATCTGCAGCAGACCCCCCTTCCCCCCATTTCCACAAGGGAAGCACCTGCAGAACAACGCTCTCCCCCTCAGGGATTGGCTTGGCCCCAACACCACCTACATCAGGGCACGGGTGAACCATTGCCCAGATATTCCACCGCAGAGACCATGGCCATAAAAGAGCGCCATGAACGCAACAAGCTGCAGCTCTTTTGATCTAATCCCCCCATCTACATTCCCTCTATTTCCCTCTTTTCATCCCCTCCTTCATTTGAATGTCTTCTTATTCTGCTATTTCCCCTATCCATTACATTATCAGTGGTGAGCACTGATGCCTCACAGCGAGGTTCTGGTTCAGGCCAGATCTCTCTGTGTGGAGTTCATCTTTTTCCCATGTGGGTTTTCTCCTGGTGCTCAGGTTTCTCCCACAAACTACAAATATTCGGAAAATTGGAAAAAAATTAATTAAATAAAATTAAAATTAAATAAATGCAAAAAAAAGTATAAATTCTTAATATAATGCCTTTCAATGTAAAAATGCAGTATACTGGTAAATCCACAGCTCACATTTCACATCTCACATCATCAACTATAAACTGTCTGATTCAATCTTATTAATTGAAACAAAGATAAATAAAGTGAAACCTCACCACACCACACCACACACACCTAATAATTAACACTGTTTTTTTGCTTAGAGACATCAAACATGTAAAAAATGTTGAAAGTTCTAGTTCGTGCTTTTTTGCTTTGTTCTTGTCAGTTGATGTTTGTGATCAAAAACATTGATCTAAAGCTTACGGATATGGACACAGATCATTCTGTTGGTTGGACAGATTCAGATACAGATACAGATAATGGTGTTATGCCCACCCTAATGAAAAATTACTTGACACATTTCCAGCTCCAGTGTTCTCCACTCACACAAAGACAATGGTATCAACTGTTGTCCAGCCACTACCCCCGCCGTGCGTGGAAGTGCATAGCATAGAAATATTTTTCTTTGGAAAACCATTCAACCTCATTAATTTGTACTGTTTAACGTTATGTACTTCATAAATACATTTGTATACACATAATCTCAGCTTTTTGAAATTTCATATTACATTACGCAGATACGTTTTTAAAAGAATTAATTTTTTTTTTTTTTAATTCTGTGTTGTTTAAATATTAATATTAAGTGGGTGTTAAATCTTAACTGCTTCCATAGATCTGGTCTAATAATCAAAGAGAAAAGCATTTACATCCAGCAGCAATACCACAAAACGATTACTGCGTTCAGTTACATTTGATGATAACAATGTTCTGTTATGCAGCAGATCAGTAGAGAGGTCTTTCCTAAATCAAAGTCAAGGCAAAGTGTTTGGTCAAATGCCTGCATCCAGCATTTGATAAACAAAGATTTAATTTACAGTCACATCTGATAACCAGTAGGAACCAATTTCAGATGACCAGCAGTAGCAGATGGAATATTAAACTCAATCAGTTGGTTTTTATTCAGTTGTTTTTTTATTCTCCATATACTACTTTATTTCACTGAATAATGTATACACTTAGTGTAGTTATAGAGAATGTTTTTATGTCAGAGGCATCACTTCCCTTATGTTTTTTTTCTTGAAATACCAATACCATACCAGGCTATTTCTTAGTTATATTATTCCAACAAAGTAAATTCATGCCCGTGTTTTCACTGACAAGCTTTTTTCTGGCCTTCCTGAAAATATTCTTGCCTAAACTTTTGAACCATCACCAAATGTAAAACTGTGAAGACTAAGAATATAACATCTATAATATATATAATATCACTTTGTATCTATCAATAGTATACCCGTTTCTTCAGTAACTTTAACTCCCAGTTTTGAGACTCAATCATTCTGCAAGTGCTACTCAACCTTCTGCTCACGTTACTGTGAACCAAAAACAGCAAATTTGCAGACAATTCCTTCTCCAATCACTGAAACAACCAGTGGTTTGTCAGAGATCTCAAACATCGGCTGAAATAAACCGCAGACACAGACTTTAAAACTTTTTTATCATTTCCAACAGTGCACTCTGCTGGCTCAAAAGTGAAATACAACCAGTTCAAAACAAACTGTGCTGAACCTCCACCTGATCTTAACCACCACTCTGCTATTGAACCAAGTCAATAGTACAGTAGCTTGTATTATGTACATTCCTAACACAGCTGAGAAGTGTTTTTTTCTTTAACTATGGACTCTGTGGAGGTGTGCTATTTTGTGGGGAGAGAGGCACTGCGATGGTAAAGGCTGGACTGACTTGGGGACAGGATGTGTACAAGGAATCGCAAAGGCAAAGAGGAGGAGGGATACAAATGCAGCATTTTGTCATTTCATCTAAATCTACAAGCTGAAAACCAGATTACGGCAAGCAGTTTGTGCTTCTATGGAACCGAAAAACACATGTAACGAAAGGAAATCCAACAATAAAAAAGTAGGGGAAATATTTAAGAATCAACCTAAGCAGAATTCATATACTGCATCATATAAGTATACTCTCAAAATAGCCATGAATTCAATGAGAATGTAACATGTTCAAACATGGAAACTACATTGTATGTTTTCGATCATTTCTGTTAGTCTTTCCTCCTGTTTTTTCGTATTAGCCAATCAGCAGTCATGTTATAAACACTCCAAGTTGTTGGTTAGTGTGTTTCCTTACATTTGACAAACAAAACAGAGGATTATACATTCTTATAAAATGAACTATATAAACACTGAGGTCATATTTAAGCTAAAAAAACAAACAGACGGGAAAGAGAGACTTGGAGTTGGACATGGTTGTTGCTTATGGTGCTGATTTGGGATGAAGGTTTAGAGGGTTGTGGGTTCCTTTATGCCAGGTGCAAGAGTCCGTATTTGGAAGGATGAGAGAGGTTTGGGTGCTTACCTTGAGAGGAGAGATGTGGGAATGGGACACGTAGCCGTGCACATTCTCGATCTCGGACAGGTTCTTCTCGGACACGTGCACAAGCTCCGGGGCACGCACCTCATTGGTGAGCCGCGGGAATCCCTGGTCAAGAGGTGGTGAGTCGTCTTCCTGGTAGTGGTACTGCTGAGAGCGGAAAGGGAGGTGGAGAGAGAGATAGAAAACAGGGTGGACAGTGAGATAAAAAAACAGGGACAAAGAAAAGTAATGAGATAAGTAATAAGAAATAAGAGGAGAAAAAGCAAATAATGACTCATCTTAATATATTATTAAAATAAAACCCATAAATTCATCTTCACATAATTTTCAATGTTTCCTTTGCTTGGTGCAGTTTTTGTAAAATTCTTAAATATTTTGACAAATGATAAGAGGTTAATTAACCTTTAGGGCCCGCTTCAATATTACACACACTCATATCACTCTGCGGACAAAACGCGCTTTTCAAAATGGCTTTAAAAAAAATTATACAAATACCTACTACCTACCTACTTTCATTGAATTATTTTCACCAACATCAGTCCTAATCATGAATATTAAATATTCATTAATTTTTTTAGAATTTCCAGTTTTTTGTAATGATGCCACATGTTTTTAGATGAAAAAAAAAAAACACAAAAAAGGAATCCTTTAAATATACTAAATGCTAAATAGATCTTTTTTATTATCATAGCCTAGGAAATGTTGATAAATGGAAGCAACATTGATTTTTATATATTAGTATTTTTTGTGCAGTGTAAAATTCTCGCACTCACTGCTCTGCATACAAAATTTTCAAAATCAGGGTATGAAAAATATTATACATCAATATGATTTTCTTCTTCTTCAACATTCGTCCTTATCATAAATATCAAATATTTATTAATTTTCAAAAATGTCACCCTTCAAAGGCCAGGTTTTTGTCATAATGCCCCAATGTTTTTAGATGGAAACCTAAAAATCGAACTATTTCCAATATACTACATGCAAAGTAGATTTTTTTTTTTTTTTATCTCAACCTGGGATATATCAATGATCTACATCAACATTAGCTGTGCCAATGCACATTCTGGAAATAGGATATATTTTCTCAATATGCCATATATAGTAATACACTGAAATAAAGAACTAATACAATGCATGTTTTAATGGCTGTGGGATTAAAAACTGCAGTTTGAATGGGTTTCAATGGCACATTTCTTTGCATTTAACAGTATGAATGTAACATTTTAGTTTCCACTGTGTATTTTAGACGTACTGTATTGTAGGAGCTGAGCTGGAGATTCCAAGATTAAAAAAAATACACAATCTTGCCGAAATGTATGCCATATACATGAACACAGCCAAAATTATAAAAAGAAAAAAAAAGAAGAATGAAAAGCACGTAAAATGTAACGCCAAACAGTCCCTAAGGGATAAATGTATATGCCTTTAAAAAAAAATCAAAGATGACACAAGATGACACAAGTCTGCTGTCACGCTGTATAAACATTCACACTGCAAAAGTCTAAGGCACAGAGAGAAGTACCTGATTCACTATACAGCTGTGAGGTCTCCTGTAAAATTCCATTCACTGCATGCCATTAACTTTAAGTATGAAATATGAATTATACATAGACAGAGTCTTGGACTTAAAATATATTATTTTATCCTTCTGTAGGCATTTGTGACTACAGTTCAACAGTTTTCTACAAGACAACGAATTTCAAGCAATGAACTGTGACAGCTAAGTCTTTTTGAGTTCTTTATAAAATTTTGTTTTATATTAAATCATTTACACAAGTAACTTTGAAATAAAAAATTTTCCTCCACCACAAAAAACAAACAAACAAGCAAGAAGATTACCTGGTAAAAGAGCTTAAAAATTATAATAATACTGTAACATAATTTTTAATACTTCATTATGATTATATGTTTTTCCCCGGTTTTTTCCTTTTTCTTTAGCTTTTTAAAATAATTTGCTAAATCTACAAATTTCCTGCTATTTGTGGAACATTTCTCAACAAGTTGCCCATTGCCTTTTTTACCATGTTTTTGAAAGAATTTGCATCAATTTACTTAAGAGTTCAAAGGTTTAAATACTTATGAAAGTGATCTGAAAGCAGCACAAGAAAGGTGATGTCGCTCCAGGTTTCAAAGGGTTAACTTGCAAACCCAGGGTTGACATGATTAATCAATATAAATAGTTATGGAAGAGTCAGCAACGGCTCTAAAGTGTGTCGTGAATCAGGAATACAAGATGTTATGAATGGCAAGTCAAAATAAATATGATGAAATCTCATTTTAAATACATGAATACTGAGAAACGAATCTTGTCTTGTCACATAGTATTGTGTCAGCGGAGTAAATACTGTGGACAATCACCAGAAAGAGTCTGTGTGCAATTTTGAGTCAGTTGAAAAAAAAACAAAAACTATGCCCCCTCCTCCCCTCTCTCACCCAAGGAGCGTTCATCAAGGCAGGGTTCATGCAGGGTGGGGGCTGGCCGTTGTGGGGTGACCCCTGTACTGCTGGTGGCCTGTTCTGGAGAGAGCAACAGGACCATGTGTAACCACCAAGAGCAAACACAACAAGTACGACTCACAAATTAAGTCCACAAACAATCAGTCTCATCCAAGATCCCAAGCATACAACCGGCACACATGTAGCGTTTATCCAGCCCACGTTAGCTAAAACTACACCCACTCTGAGACAAAAACAGGCTGACAGACGTTAAGTCTCGATGATTGGCTGCCAGCCTACTGCTGCAAGTAGTGCGACACACTGGGGACCTGGTGAAAGGGCACACTTTGAGTTCATCAGAGGCTTTTAACACCACTCTTGCCAAAAAGCACTTAGGAACTCTACCCCATTTGGTATTGGGTTTTTAACATTACCTCCTCTATGAATGATGTAATTTGTGTACCTCCTCTGTGTTCATCTGATTTATTCTTTCTGAATTTGCGTTGAAAAAGATGTTAAAAGCTCACTGTGGTGAATTTCTACCACCCTGTCATCATAGTGTGGGCAATGTGCGCAGATGAAAAGTGTTTGTCTTTCCCCCATAAACCAGAGCTCACAGCTCATTTGCCATCAGAGGTCCACTGCACTGTTGCCTGCACACGCTGTCCATGCTGTGATGACACAAAACTAGTTGAAAGTCGCCAGATTTTTGCTTAAATCTTTTGAAATATGAGCAAATCTTTATAAAAACATGTAAAGAGAAAGAAGAAATGGGCAAAAAATAGCAGTAAGTACACGAAAACTACCTGAGATTCAATGAAAAACCAAAAAAAAAAAAAAAAAAATGGAAAAAGTCTTTAAAAATTTACAATGATTTTGGGGCGTCCTGTGGCTTGATGGATAAAGCAGGCATCCCATATATGAAGGCAGTGTCCTTGCTGATTCCAGCTTGCACCCCTTTTTTGCATGTCACCCCCTCTCTCTCATCCTTTCATGCTATCAATCTTCTGTCCTAATCTAATTAAAAGGCAAAATGCAAAAAAATAAACAATCTTTAAAAAAAAAAAAAATAAATTCTGGAACATTATTTTAAATATATTACTATGACAATAAGCAATAAATATAGTTTTCTTTTTCCCTTTCCCCCCTAAATATTTCTCCCTGGCTTTTCTTTTCTTTTTTTATTTTGTTAATCCATTTATGTCTTGCAAATTGTGGAACATTTTTTCCCCAACTTGCTCATCAGCTTTTTCCCCCATGTTTTTGAAAGAAATTTAAACAATGTGCTCAAAGGTTTAAATACATGTAAAAAGGTGCCTGAATGCAGCACAAGAAAACTGATGCTGCTGATGTTGTTAACTGTTGATGTTGTTAACTGTTAACTACCCATATCGCTATTTCCCAAGATACTGTGGCTTGTAGAAGGATCCTCAGTGGCTGGACCACCACCCTGACTCCCTGCTGGATCAGCAGACTTGCCGGTGGTAATGAGGTGGTGTGGCTGTGGGCTACATTCATGGTTGTCCTAGCTAGCATCAGTCTCTTGTAATGATGCTGACGAGCAGTAGGCTGGCAGCCAATCATTAGGCCTTGACTCCTGGCAGTTTTTGTCATGCGTAAATGGGTGTGGTTTCATCTAAAGTAAGAAGTAGGAAAACCTGTAGTTGTAACCAGCAGTACACCCAAACAGAAGCAAAAACACCAACAGGAGGCTGAGAAGCTCATTCACAGGTACTGACAAATACAATACAGTGGGAATCTGTATCATTCTGTACTAAAACAACAGATGGCAAAGGCATGAGCCACACTTCTCTGCTTCTGATTGGCTTACCCGGCTTTTATTGCTTATGTTATTGTAGTTTTTGGTTTATTTATTTGTATCATTTTATACTGCCATTTTACATCCTGCATCTTGCGTTATTTGTCCTCTGGCTTTAATTCTAACCTAACTCTACCCTAGTTTTGTCTCACTTGCGTTCAGTGGGACTGTTTGGCTTTGCGTTGTTGCATCGCCATCTATGCTTCCCATTTCTGCTTTGCTTTGTTTGTCAAAGCACTCTTTTGACTGTTTTTAAATGTGCTATATAAAAAAAGTTATCATTATGATCCTAACTCAAACATATGTCATTCCTCTTACTCAAACCTATCGAATACTACCAATGAAGGCAAAAAGTACTAGCCAATCAGAGGAAAAGTAGGACGGATCATGCCTTTATCATCCTAGGAAAAAACATTTGGCATGCAGGACAGATTTGGGAAGGTATTTCTGATTCTGATTCCAAAAAAAACACAAACAGACAGAGTTGGACAGATGAGGAGACACAAAGCAACAATCATATCATCCCGCAGTACAGTTACACACTCAAGTATAAATGAGTAATTTTTCAGCTAACAGATCTGTGATAAAGACTGTGGCATAATTCTTAGCAAAAAAAATTAAAAAAGATCCACTATTTCTTTTATTTTAAATAGTTAGAATTTTTAAGAAACAGTCCTTTGTTTTTGACCACATAAAAATAATATCTACAGCAGCACTAACATTTATCATAATTTAAAATTGCCGGGAGAAAACCTAGTGACCTGGAAACATTTGATCAACTTATCCAGCAAAAGACAAAGAGCATGCCCCTGAAATTCAATGTGTACACACAGAGAGTGAAAGAACAGTAATCAGTCAATACAGCAAAATCTGAGAATCAGAGGTTATGCAAAGTGATCTTCATGCAGAGACATGGCTGTGGGAAGTAGGGATGCTGCAGCACCTGCAGTAATCCCTGCTGGAAAAGGCCAACATCACAACACTCTCTTCAAAATGAAAAAAATAAAGGAAATAAAATTTAAAATATTTTTTTCTGTTGGCATTTACCAAAAAATGAAGGCTTAAGTAAGTTTTAAAAATTAATTAGAAACACTGAATAATTACTAATTATAAAAATAACGTTAAGTATTTACAGACATTACGTAGGCTACTGTTGGTCAGCTTGCGGTAGACTCACGCACCTGTCCCTGATGAACGTGCACACAGACATTTCGAACAGTTTGGACATTAATGCACTAATGAGTGACTTTATCTTATCAGCCCCTGAGCGCCAAGCCACTTTTTGGAGTAACATAAGTGAAGCACAAACCCAGCCAAGGTGCAGTGTCTGTTCTATTAAGAGTTTCCGCAGTGCAGTTTAACGCCATTATTGGGCAGTTTTTTATACTGATGGCTATGTAGTTTTGTGCTGTGAAAGTTGGCCTTTTGGGTTGCTTGAAACTGCGCATTTGGATATGTTCTGGTCTGCTGTGTTGATGGCCCCGTTTTTTAATTTCACAAAGCTGGCGCATAATGGTTAAAAGACTGGCACACTTTTTTTCTGGCTTCAGAGAATATGCCGATGATGATTTGTGTGTGTTTGTTTGTGTGTCTGTGTGTGTGCGCGGATGCGTGCATGTGTGTGTGCGTGTGTGTGTGTGTGTGTGTGTGTGTATCTGTCTGTCTGTGCCTCCGCAGCCAAAGGTTTAAATACTGTGAAGTATGTTTGAGGTTAAAATGCTGTGTTTTGAATATGTGTGCAGTGCTCTGATTGATTTAACCTGTAAAACTATGAGTAATCAGTTTGTTCGTGTTCACTTTGTGCAATGGAGTGTGGGGACATACGTTTGATCCATATTGCAGTGGCGCATGTTATAATAGAATGTTACAATATAAAGGGATTTTTCACAACATATGCCTTCAGAAAAATTCATCAACGTAAGAGGATCATCCTGTTGATTATATTCACATACAAAATGCAGCTCTTATCGCAGCACCCCCAACTAGAAACGTCTTCCCACGGCCCTGTGCAGAGAGCGTAGCTAGCTGCATCACTGAGATGCAAACCAATTGGAACGCCCCAGTGACCGCAGTTATTTCTGATAACGCCTACAGGCAGCAATGCAAAGAGATGCACTCTAATGTTAGGAGGATGCAGCTCTGGGCCAGTAATATATCAGCTACCAGGGCTACTAAAAATAGAAGTGCATTCGGTAATCGTGCCTGAGCTGTGTTCTCATGCATGTATTATCCAGCCTACTGTATAATCCTGTAATATAAAAGATGAATACATAGGTGAAGTAACAAAGCAACTGATTCAAGGAACCTGATTCTTAAGAATATATTTTCTGTTCATTTTAAATATGAAGTAGACAAAATGGGTAGTGGGAACAACATACAAGCTACAAATAAGATGGGTTGCATTTTAATGCTAAGAGAGTTTACAAAAGAGGTTGATAGCGGTTTCAAGTTTATTTATATTTTCATATACTTTTTTTGGTATTTTATAGTTTTATATTTTTATGTGCACTAGATATATAACACTTTAAACATGAGCAAGAATTGCTATTCAATACATGAATTAATAAAAAAAGTTTCTTACCCTTGACCAAACATTGGCTTTTGCTTGCCATGTTTATGCATATATGTTGTCAAGTTGACAAATTGTGTTATAAAATAAACTTGTCAAAAATGTTAGTATACTCGCCTGGCATGCTTTATAGTTAAAAGTCTGCTTGCTTGCTACAACTAATAGATGCATATAGTAAAATGTACAACTCCTAAAAGTAAATGATAGTTGTAAACCAGTCGTAACATTTATAGGAAGTCCTTATTCTCTATGCCATTCAGGGAATGAACATAACATGATTGTATTTGAGAAACTACTGTTTTGTAAGATGTGCTCTCTTTTATTATTGATATAATGTATTGCTCCTACCTGCCTGTTTGCACTATTGTATCTTGTGTATTGTACATTTGTGCATTTTTAATGGTGTACTGTTATATGTGTTTGTATGTACCTTTACTGTGTCTGTCTATCTATCTATCTATCTATCTATCTATCTATCTATCCATCTATCACTGCATTTAAGCATTAAAAATGAGAGAGAAAAAGTTTAGACACTTGGTTAAGCACAACAGCACCATCATGAATATTTACTGTTATCTACTGGTCATAAAACCTAACTTGCTACATAAACCTAACAGAAGAATTGAATTAACATGGTACAGAGTTATGATTCGTTATGCTTTATGTGACTTTCAACCCCCTGGGGAAAAAAGGAAAAACTTGCTGGTGTTCCACTGCAAACCAACTGAAATAAACAGCAGCACACTCCCACCAGTTGCCCTTCAACCTTATGTAATGTTATAGGCTACTCTCGTACAGATACTCTTATTGGGTGTATCTGTACGCATGCATACATTAAAAAAGCAACCTGTAGTGCACCGTATAGCATCAATGGATATGTGTTAAATGAGGAATGTAAATGATTACTTTCAGTGCATTTGGGCCTTGATGTCTTCATAGAAAACGCTATTTTTAAACAAGCGCTGCACTGGATTTTCGTCATTTGCAGTAACTTTGGTTATATTCTCTCATTAGGCCACAGTGCTTGTGCTATATCATAATCAGCACAATGCACTTAGAACAGCACTGCCAAAACTGCCAAAGAGGAAGAAAAGAGTCGTCACAAGCTGACAAGCCTGTTCAACATGATAGTCTGTCACTCACTGAGGAAAACAAAACATTCAACCATCAATATAAGGAACATCTTTCCCCTGCTGCTCAGTGTTTTAAAACGGTATACAGCCAGCTGCCATTTATATATGCCCTTGCAAATGGCAGTCGACATTTAGCAAAAGCAACTATTCGTGCCTACATATGTGTATATGAACGCATTTTTGTACAGCACCTTCAATACCAATGTGCGTCTGTTTACATCAGTGAAATGTAAGGAAATCATTTTTAAAAAACTTTTTCCCCACAAACTTGCTGTTTGTTCAAAGCTTCTTGTGAAAGTGGGTTGCTTAAAATAATTTACTTTTTTTAAATGCTTAAAAAACAGATCTACATTTGTGTAAATAATATTTTGCCAGCAGAATCAAATAGTCCCCCCCCCCAAGATATTATGTACATCAACATTTGTATTCATACTCTCAGTCTCAAACACAGTTAATAATGTCATCTCCAATCCACTTTAGGATCTATTGTAACTGTAATCACCTCATATCCAGAAATTCATATCATAGACACTACCACTATCCGTGTGACAATTTGGCCACAATTTAGCACCGTAAATGGTCTAGACATGCACTTGACTTAAACCTAGTATTGTTTTCTACAGCAGGAATGTGTCAGGTGGTGGCCTGATATTTCATGGAAGTTTAGTAATGGTACATGATTAAGTTGATTCCAGCTCTGCCTCATTTTAAGCCAGAAAAAAAATTGCTCCTTTTAATATTTGACAACTAAAAAGCTCCTGGCGTACAGCCTCTGCGTCATTCACTACAATCAGGAACAGACATCTCAGAGGGTGTGAGGGTGCTGGTTATTATTCCTTACTTAATCACACTGCATGATTTCCAAATAAAGTGAAGTTTCAGTTTCACTCCTCTCCCTCTGACCATTCATGCAGTCTCTCTTTCTCTTATTCACCCACTCATGGCCCTTTGTGTTTCTCTCCCTCTTTCCTTCCGTCTCAGTCTGTCTGCCTCTATCTATTCTCCTCAAAGCTGCTGTGGACACATTTATCATGAACGATGGATCACCCCAAAAAATACTGAGCTTACCAGAAATAAGCTGACTTTAGACTCATTAATAACTTTCTTTTAAAATAATGTAATCTGTATTAGATATGTCTGTTCATTCAGCCTCATTTAAAATGCAATTCAGCAGTTCACATTTCACCAGCCTGAATCTGCATTTAAAATCAGGGTTTTGTTTTGTCAGTTTCTAGCAGTAGTTGCTTTTTTTTGGAGCTGGACTGTTCAGAGGAAGCACTGTTGATTATATATACACTCTCGGAGCACGGAGCATACTCTGGGTGCAGATGGAGCGGTAGAACATAAGGCGCAGTGGAAGTGAAACCTAATTGTTTGTTACGCGGGGTCTAAAAATTTGCATTCTCTCCCAGCAACTGCTCCTCATATCCATCGATATGATCTGATCAGCTCTGAATGGACTGAAAGATCAATACTCCACCCCACCCTAACAAACTGCTGGTGAGGAAAAAAATAACTCATTGAGAGCTCCACCTGCACTGCTTTTACAGACTGACAAAAACATCCTATTATCGAGAGGGGACACTGAATGATACAAAGGGACATACATGCCTAGCTTGTAACACCTGCAACATAAATCAAGATGATAAATTCACTTCTTGACACTATGAGGACCAATAAACTCACTGCAGTTGAAGAAATGTCCCAAGTCTGAAAATACACAAGTCAAACAGATTGCTCTTAACATACCTACAATGACATATACACACGCAACCACACAGTACATGATGCGCTCACTTGTTCTCAGCCTCTGAACACAAGAGGACACAAGGAGGCCGAGGGCAGTCTGTCAGCCGTAGGGCTGTATAGGCACATCCCAAACACAGATGCTGCTTCCACTGGGGTGATGCTACAGGGGGAAGGAGGCAGCTACTACTGCTGTTTGGCTTACCATAGCAAATTTAATGGGCGAGAGGAGATGCTCTAAATATAGAAACTACAAGCACACCATAGCTGAATTTATACTCCTCTTACATAGACAAGGAATATGACTCATTCTGTATCCTCTCACGTCAGATGAAATATCAGTGAATTTTTGAGTCTCAACACACTATATATATATCATCTAATATATATCATATAGTAGGCTGATTTAGCTCCTTTAGCTCAGATCAGGGATTGTGATTGGCTGTGGCATTTTTAAAGAGTACCAGTATCCCCTGGTGCCACACTGTGGACACATTAATGAGAGGAGCCCTCTGTCTGTTTACTTTTCTACCTGTAACCTAGCAACGACTGCCAGCGAGGATACACGCCAACACACAGTTACCACTAGATGAACCTAAACTAGCAGGAAGAGATGGAGCAATATATCTGCCACTTTATGAAAGCTGCAATAACCACTGTCTTCATAAATAGGCTTTGTTTATAACATAAGTGTGGTACACCCTCACACGTACAAAACTATACAGTGTGATGTTGCCAGTGATGTATTGATGGGCAGCACTCCACCTACAGCTTTACACAATGACATACATCCAACACTTTGTGCATCACATGTCTCCTTTGATTGCTACCACAAGCCTAATAAAAATAAATAAATTCTACTACAGTGGCATGGAGACAGAAGTTTTCAATGTAAAATGTAATCTGGAAAAAAATGTCCTTTATAGATATAAACTTCTTCAAGCATATGTTTCATCTGGAGCTCTCAAACGTTAACTGATTCACAATGTATTCTATGTACAATGAGGCGACCTTTACTTGATGATCTAAGGGACCTGTTCTGTGTGTATTACATTGGCAAGGTATGGAAAAGCTGAACAGTCCACAAATTTAATAATATGAGAAAGGACTTTAACATAAAAGCTTTGAAGTGTAATTAAAATTTTAGCGGTACGTTTAAACCTTTTGGTTAACACTCTGCGGCAACATTCTGATAAGCAGCCAACAGTGGAATCGCTGTAATGAGGTGACATGTTTGTGCTAAGCAAGAAGATAGAGAAAGGCTCGGAGATAAAAATCAGATCTACTGTACCGTCCAAGGCCTTCTGACCGCGAGCCTGGGAGAAGCCCAGTGACCTACAGTACTGTGTGTGAGAGAAGCACCACAGCACTGGGTAAAATCACCCATGCTCTGGTTATACAACCATTTTAGATAAGAGGAGTGTGGAGTACAACTGGAGAACTGTTTGGTGTGTATGGTGCGTGATGAGAGAAAAAATATTTTCTTTTCATTTGTGCTTAACTTAACTGGTTTTCTTAGATCCAATGGCGATTAGACAAAGCATAATAACCGAGTCACAATGAAGTTCCAATAGATGACATAACTGGTTATACTAGTAGGAAGTTAACCCTTTGAAACCGGAGCAAATTGGCTTGACTTCTTTCCAAACAAAAAATGGAAAGAAGGCAATAAGCACCTTAAGAAATTAGCCTAAAATGAGCAAAGAATTGACAAAAATATTAGGCCTGCAAGAAAATTACCTGAAAAATTGCACAACAAAGAGAAGTTTAAAAAAACACTAAAACAAATATACAAAAAAAGCATTAAAAATAGTCTCTCAGGATGTTATGCGATTTCTCGCCACGATAACATTCCAAGAAGCATGGCGATAGACAAAACATTAGCAGCTTTATTTCTATTGCAGACACCACACTAGCTGCTATCTTTTCCAGTCTAAGGTGACATAAATGTGTTATGCGAGTGGAAATGGAAACACAAGCCCCTTATATGTGGGAGTGTGAGAGATTTCTGGGAGGTGATAGTCCACGATTTCACAGAGGAATTGTGGATTCCAAACTTCTGAAACTTTTGAAGAGTTATGTGATGCAGTAACACCTCTTGTAGCTAGTGTTGCATCATGCCCCAGGGAGCCAGTTCCTACCAACAAGCGCATAGAATTATCAGAGACCAGCACCAGGCTCAGGGACAGCTTCATCCCACAGGCCAAAGGACTACTGAACCCTTGAGCCTGCCAGCTCACCACTGTGTCACTTTACTAACACTGTATTGATAAACTGATGTCACTATACACTAATACTACCGCCATGCCTGTATATTTACACATATATATTCTACTGCACAGGCTCCACCTGCTTTCATTGCTGTTAATTACTGTTTACATCTCTGTTAAGATATTTATCACTATGTGTTATATATGTACGCATTGCAGTACACAAAATATATTTATTTTACTATCTGTTCCTAAGCTGTTGACCTGTCTTTCACAGTATTGTACTTTATTTTATATCATATCCATATATTTAAAGCAACACTATGTAGCTTTTCCACCTTAAAAATAGCAGTTTCAAAGTCGATTTAATAGTACACTAAATTTGAAAAGGGAGAATGACCTCTATCCCACTCACAACATTATACATTCATAGACCCTGTGTTGTGCAGTGGAGGTAAGTTCTGTAAATGTGAAAACAAATGAACCTTTTTTGGACTCTATGTGAGTTTGGATACCACCAGTGTCCCAACAACACATGATAAACAAAGCTGGCAGCACAAGTCAAAGACAAACTTAAGTTTTGTTTTACTTCCTCTAAACTTAGAATAAAGCCATTCTCGCAGGGGACTGGTATTACCTGGGGAGCTCTGGAAACTGTGGAAGTCATTTGTGATCTTAATTTCTAAATCACAAGGTCCCCTGATAATACTAGTCCTGTGTGAATAGGGCTGTGTATAAATAAATGGCACCATGAGTTCAAGAGTGCATCACACAGCAAGTGCATCATGCTGCATCCCCCAAGCTACTCTTGCAGTTTGTAGTACACAACAGTAATCTAAGTCGTGGGACTGACGCATGATATGTCCCTTGTGAATGTAGTGGAGCACGACTTCTAGAAGGGATTTATACTTAAATGATGAGTGACTAATGCTACAGGGAGAAAGCGAGAGATAGAGAGAGACACCAAGGGGGAGATGGAGGAGGAGGGCATCTGACCACTGGATCAAGGCTTAAGATATGCTTGTGAATGCAAGCAGAAGCAGTAAGAGTACAATAATGAGATCTATCAGAGCAATGCAGAGTGCTTATTTGAACTCTGAAAGGTTGTATTCTGAAGCTGTCAAAAGGTGTACATTCCTTACTTTTTCATTTTTTATATATCTATTATCTTTATTTATACTCATCTCTCTTAAGCCACTGCAGACTTAGATACAGAAATTATGTCTGTCTCTCACACACACTTATCACTGGTGGTTTCCCCATATCTCTCAAAAAATGTGTTTTAAGACACGACAGTCTCAGTGGTTTTAGATATGTCCAAAAGACAAAGATTACTTGAGTCACCAAAGCAAACACCCGACTGTGGGAGGAGTTCCAGGAAAATATGGAATCGTGCTTTTGTTAGGCTTCAAGAAAGTTCTGGAAAATTGTTAAGATGACTGAATTCATTAACTGGAGACATTACGTGAAAATCCAATAACCTTTACACTAGAGATGTAGTCTTTACTTCCTCACTTTTTGATTTTTTTTTTTTGTCTATGTCTCGCTCTTACACACACGCGTCTCTGTTTTTTTTCACACATCTCTCAAAAATTCGAATTTAAAGACACGACAGTCTTGGTGGTTTTAGATAAGTCCATAGATTACTTGATAGCGAGCCGAATGCTTCAGTGTTTCCTATGATGACGAGATAAAGAAGTCACGTTCTTTAAGCCACAAAGAGGAGCTGCTGATGAGGGCTGACACAGAGCTGATGAGGTGAGCGGTGTCAGTGTTTGTATGACACTCACGAGTAGACCTCAGAGCAGAATGGCTGCAGTCACGGAGCTCTGCCTCTTGCTGTTTGCTCTCATCGGCTACATTCATGCAGAGGAACTCGTCATCGTCAAGACGGCAAGGGCATCTTACAGCTTCGACCTCCCCGAGAAAGCCAACTGCTGCCTCATCTCCAAATTAAATGGCAAGGAGAAGCTCGTCCTGTGGAACACCTCTAACCTCTGGCCTGAGAAGTCCACAGTACCTGAAGACTTGAAACAAAGACTTTGGGAATTCAGAGAGGAGGATAATACTTCTTACATGATCAAGAACCTGACCCATTCTGACTCTGGCCTTTATCAAGAGGAGTGCTGGACTGAGGGCAAAGTGACATGAGAAAAACAGCAGTGTTGTTATCTGCACTTCAGTGGATATCATTCGATATTATGCAGTGAGACCTGGAAAGACAGCAGACGTACCATGTGACGGAGCGGCTGTCAATCTGGACGTCCAGTGGCTCAAAAGTTACCCTAAATATGATCAAGAAATATGGACCAGACTTTTTGAGGACGAAACAACATCAGTGACGGACAATGTTGCAAGTTACCAAGTGGTGAAAAACACATCAACTCTTCGTGTATCCAACTTCACAACAACCGTCATCATCATGGTCACCTGTCTGGTGATGAACCAACAGCAGTGTGTCAGTAGTCATCCTGTATTGTCAGACCTGATCCAAGAAATAATCTACCGCTCAGTGGGAGAGACGGTGGTTTTGCCGTGCACTGTCGTTGATTTAAGTGATGACCAGCCCCCGCTTTGGGTTGGTTACTTCACCCAAGTTGACCTAGCACGACAAAACCTGACTTCAGTGGACCAAAACTACTCTTTGGTGTTTTCAGCACTGATGTTAAATCACTCTGATGTATACTACTGCCAAACCTCATCTGCAGTAAAAACATACTTTCTGATAATGTGCCCCAAATTTGACCCACCTGCTGTAGAGCTCCTCTTAGAGGGAGAAGCTGTCACTCTCAGATGCAAAGACCGCAAAAAGGGTATGAAATATGGGTATTAAATAAAAGATAAGAAATAAGATATATAATTACAAAATTATTTTAATAATTTTCATCATTACTAATCATAATCATTTTACTGATTTTTGTCTTTTGTAATTGTACTGATGTTTTATTTTAAATCAAATGACTGTGATTTTTCTTTGTTATATGTGAATGACTTTGAGCTGCATTCATAATAGTATCTTGCTGTGTTATTATCAGTGTTGTATAATTATTCTTACACCTTTGTCCATTGCAATCAAAACTCAACTGTCTTTAAAATAAAGATACATAACATAAACATAAATAATAAAACTTTTAAATAAAAGATTTTACAGTTTTGATTGTGATTTCTGATTTGACTGTGTAAAATATATTTTACATTGTATTTAAGAGCAGATTAACAACATTCACTTATTTCATTTATGTCTTTACTGCTTAATGATTTTCAGTACTCCTCAGTATGACTCCATGCTGCTTATTATATTTTTTTGTACACAGGACACACATGTAGGCTATAAGAACTGTAGTTGTCTGATTGCACTAAATTAAGGTTACAGTGAGCTGTGTGAACACATAGATGCAGGATAGCAGATTTTGTGTAAGAAAAAGAAGAGAATCATACCAAACGGGAATAAAACTGCAAAAATGAGACTTGAACTTAATTCTATGTATACATTAACTCAACAGTCATGTTATAGGGATTGTTGTGTTAAAATGCTCGTGTGCTCGACGCTGCCAAAACAAAATGATGTACAACCTGAGAGTGACTGCGTTAAAACTGTAATGATGTGGTGTAAGGGTAGGAGCCTGGAGAAGTATTTGGCTTCTCTCTGAGTCTCTGTGTCTGTGAGAATCAGACACACCCCCATTTGTCTGTGTGAAAGTATCCAATCTGCACATCAACTGCATGACAACTGACCGCTGCCACATAAAGAGTGCCAGCATGTTGAGGCGAGGGAGCAGAGAGCAGCACTGACAGTAGGAGAGAGTGATCTGAGAACAGCACCCTGTTGTTGTACTAGAATATTATACTCAAGTAAAAGTACTGTTCCTGTAAACAAAGTTTTCTCAAGTTAAGTACTTGTGTAATAACTGTAGATACTTAAGTGAGAGTAAAGGGTAGGTCAGTTAAAACATGCTCCGAGGACACCTTATTGTTTATCATTTAAATGGGGGGTGTGAACATACAAATGCGCACACTAGTGAAACAACACCAGCAACATGAGCCCTCATGTAAAAAAACAACAATAAATCCATGTCCATAGATGGCAATCTGCAGCCTGCGATCATCAATCAGTTAAGCCTCACTATATCTAACCAGAGAGACTAAAATGACTGAGAACAAATCATTAGTGTATGGACAGTGGCAGTTGGTGCAGAAAGCAACATTAACCCTTTGAAACCTGAGAAGATTAGCTTAAATTCTTTCAAAAATATGGGAAGAACGTAATGAGCAATAAAAGAGGAAATGACCCAAAAATTTAAGAAAATAGTTAGAAGTACAAGAAAATTATACGGAAATTAGTTACAATAAATAAATAAAAAATAATAATACATTAAATAAATAAATAAGAAAAAGGTGAAATGACCTGGAAAAAGTGCATAATATATTATATTTCTGTAGCATAATTTCAAATATATAATTATGATAATAATCTATAAATGTAGTTTTTCCTTATACATTTTTCCCTGACTTTTTTAAAATAACAAAGTTGACAGTGTGTGACTATCAGTATTTTAAGATGATGTTAGAAAAGGTCCAATTATTGTGTTGGTCTGACTAAATCTGGACTTTTAAAACACATGTAAATAGGTTAGCCCGACTGAAATTGTACTAAATCCAGTTTCTGCTGCTCTTTCGTGAATACACCCCAACAAGACTTAAACTCAGTGTTCTGTGCAAACTCCTAGTCGCTGCGCCGGGACTGTTTGTTATTTATGAGGGGGGAAGGCGTAGAGCAAAAAAATTAAGCACTACTGAGGGACTTGTGCTTTTTATTTTAGCATAGGTGAGGGATATTCAACTTTAAATGGTAGTATTCAGTATTTATTTTAAATAAAAAAAGTCACAGAAAGCAGTTTTATTTTTTCATGGATATTGGCGCAAAATCAGAGCACAATACACACAGAAAATATTTGTGTTTGTTTGCCACACATGCAATTCTCTAGTGTATGATGCATGCTTTTCTGGTAATATGTACCATATTTAAAGCTTTTTGTCATGTAATTTAATATACAGCGAGAGTAAATCCCACATAAGTCACCCATTACAGTACTTATAATAGTTAATTTGTATAAAAAAATGATTCCCCATGTTTTTTTCATCATGTCATGTTGGTTAAGGCTGGTGAAGTCAGCACAGCACAAACACTGCACACTGTCACCGTGAAGGTTTCTAATATGCTGTGGCTGTGGGGCCGGCCGGGCTGTGTGCAGAGCGTCACCGCTCACGTGTGTGTGGTGTTGTCATGCTCCGCTGAGAGGATCCCTTCTCTTTGATGTTCACTACAGACCCAACCAGCAGAATCAAGATGAGATGAAAATGTGGGCTGGCATGGCCGAGGGCAGATTCCGGGCCTCTGTGCAGATTTAGTGTGGAATCTCCTAGCGGTTGTGTGCACTGACCTCTTTCTGTGGCTTTATATACCTACAGTTAGACCACCTCCCCCCTGACACCCCCAACATTGTCTGCTCCAGTCCTAATTCCTACAGACAGTTGGAGGGAGAGCTGAGCTATGGGAAAAACAGAGAGCACCTGCCCTCTGTTTTTCTAGCTCTTACAGTCAAATGTACACATTTCTGTTGGCATGAAGTGGGATTTTTTTAGCTTTAGTGTGTCAGAGTTTTTTTCGATGAGTGATGGCTTTTGTACCCACATGCTGTCTGGGTGTTTTTCCATTCACTGTTAAATATACCTCACTGTTATTTATGGGATGATATGGAATAACTCATAGTCCTAAACAGACTGTTGTCATGATGTTTGGGATGTTGTAGTTCTGTAGCTCATGTCTGTTCATCCTCAATTTTCTAACGTTACTTTTTTTTCCACACTGCCTGTCCCACTGATTAATGTTGGCAAATTCATTTTTAAACTTTATTTTAAATCATTTTAATGAAACTTTTTATCTTTGCACCCTCTGTCTGCA
The DNA here is from genome assembly GCF_008729295.1 of Plectropomus leopardus. Lineage (NCBI taxonomy): Eukaryota > Metazoa > Chordata > Actinopteri > Perciformes > Serranidae > Plectropomus > Plectropomus leopardus. Next base: position 28,510,728 of record NC_056475.1, on the reverse strand, counting down.
CTTTTTCTATATTTAATGTTGATTTTTTTAAAAAAAAAAATGTAAATCAAGTAGTTATTAATATTACCATTCATATCTTGTGTCTTCACTTTTCATTCTGTCCTTTCATGTGTTTTATAGTTTATTGCTCTGTAAAGTACTTTAAATTGCCCGGTTCATGAAAAGCTGCCTTGCCTGTGAGGCTTTATGCCAGTTAGCTAAAGAACTTGAGGAAAAAAGATGATGATTTGGGTTAAATTGAAAACAGAACAGAACAGAAAAATAAAGGCTAGCTTATCCGACATGCTGTTTGTGTTGGTGGAATCAATTTAAGTAAACTTTACTGCATTTAAATAGTTGCAGTTATTGACATTAATTATTTGTCATTTATATCGTTTATGGTCAAAAGCATGAAAGGAGGAGGTGAAATGACTGTTAATATTCATATGACATTGTCTCATATTGACTGCAGAGCCCTGAATTCAATCAAATCAGAATGGTATTGTGACAGACTGAAATCACAATGTATGGTGACGAAAAAGTGATTTATATTTATATCCCTAGTAGCTAATAGTTGGTGTTAAGCTGCATTAATGTGCTGTCAGGAGTTCACAGTTTCCGAGGTGCGAAGTCATTCATCCAACGTTGTGTTTATGTGCTTATAGGTCATAAAATGGGAACAACGTGGAAGCTACAATGACAGTGGGTTGCATTTTAATGCTACGAGCATTTAAACAAGAGGTTGATAGCTGTTTCCAGTATATTTTTATTTTATATACATTTAATATATCATATATCTTTATATTTAATCTAGGTCTCTCTGCATGGACAGCAGTTAACATTAATACCATGTTACACTAAACAAGTAATCAAAAATTGCTATTTAGTATGTGAATTAATAAAAAGTTTCGTACCATTGACCAAACATTGACTTTTGCCCGCCATGTTTATGTATTTATGGCACCAAATTGGCAACTCATGTTATAAAATAAAGTTGTTATTAATGTTAATATACTCGCCTGGCATGCTTTATAGTTCAAAGTTTGCTTGCTTGCTACAGCTAATAGATGCAGATAATAAAATATGCAACTACTAAAAGTAAATGGTAGCAACTGAGAGCAAAATAACGCAATATATAATTTTTTATCGGAAATTGCTGACACTGTTTCTATGTTTTCCTCCATTTCTGCTGCCCTGAAATGTCACACAAACATCACAACTCCGGTATCATCAGAATTTTCCAATTTTCTACTCCTAGTTATGACTTTGGTTAATATGATATTTTATATTTTAATATGATATATTTCCGAGGAGCATGTCAAGGCGGAATTAGTTGTCCACAGTCAACAATAGCAATTTTTATGGGCTTGCCAGAACAAACAGACAGGACAGCTAAGTGTATCCTTAAGCATATGAATGCAGAGGCAAACTATATGCATAAAACATAGCAATATAACATCCCTGAGAATTTAGAGTTAGAATCTGAATGACTTCAGTGTAAGTTGTGTAATTAAGGAAACAAAATCATCAAACATTGATATTCTGATACATCTAAATCATTATAACAGTGAAACTTCATCCCTGACACGGTAGGAGAAAACTCTGTGGCCACAACTGCTCATCTTAAAGTACTATTAAAAGCAAACAGGAGAAAGAGGAAAATGAGAAGGAGTGTAGGGCTTACACTCAACTGCCACTAAGCTAAATGAAGGGTGACAGTACAGGGATGCAGAAATACTACAGTAGCTGTTAATATGCCCTCATTAAGCCTCAGTAAGCATTAATACAGCTTCAAGGGTCACACACGGAAAAACAAAACTGTTAGCGCTCTCTTTTAGAAAAAAAATAATAGTTTTCTCACATATCAGTTTATAGAAGAACACAACCAATAGTGTAATTCTTATCCCAGAGATATCACACACAATAATACAGAGAGCACCACAGGATAATACTCAGAAGCCACTGACAAAAAAGGTCTATCTACTTCTACTCAAAATGAGCAGCTGTCAACATCACCGTGTTCCTCTGAAGCAAAGAGAGAGAGAGCGGTCTGCAACCTACCTTGCATCCAAACATCAACGACAAAGTGTTGTTGGTGCATGCAACTTTGCAGTGGCACAGCAAAGGGGTGCACTCTGGGCTTTTGACTATAGGAGACATCCTGTTCAAAAAAAAAATCACACCAGCTGGACGCACGCTGCTCTGGCACAGAGCTGCAAGGCAGGAAGACGGAAAGCTATAGTCGCACCAAACCAGAGAGCTAGAAAGAGGGTTCACGCTTTGTGACAGCGAGGTTTTACATACGGGCTTTAGCTCGCTCACACACACAAACACACACTGTCCCCACCATACACTTCTCTTCCCTCCCTCTCTCTTTCTCTCCCTCACTGTGTTCTTCAATGCCCACTTTCTCCATCTCTCCCTTGATCATCCTTTCCATCCTCCTCCTCCTTTGAATCATATTTCTATGGAGGAATTTAACTCATCACTGCAGTAATCAGCCAGATTACTGCTCCCAAACTGGTGCATTTAGAAAAAAATCTTCACTGCTTTTGTTTTATATTTAGTTTGTAACTGCTGTGTGCATGTAGCAGCAGGTCAACCGGGCACTCTCTCACAGTCTTGACGTTGAAGGCGCCCCCAGCTGGCAAAGGTTTGGCCCTACACTTTAAAACCTCCATCAGCTATTCTTGTCTAAATGTGGCCTTAATGCATCACTTTCTCTCACGTTCATAGAATAGCAAAAGTTTCTGAGGGTAGGTCAAGAGCAACTGTGACAGGTTTTGATCATTTCAAAGGCAACTCAGGGAACACATCCCTTGGAATGAATTTTAAATTTCATCCTGAGAGAAATGGATGGGAAATTCTTTGTCCAATTATGAAGAGGCACTGGAAACCAAATGTACCTACCTCACTGACTGTTGACCGCTGTACATGAACAACCAGTCCTGTAGGGACTCAGAAGTTACTCCGTGCTTATTTTGGATCTTTGTTTGGTCTGATGGGTTGTCTAGCCCTAAACTCATAATGGCTTTTTTTTTGTTTTCTGTAGTATGTCAAAGTCAATAGGAACGCTTTATTGACTTCTCGGCATGCAGGAAAGCAGCAAGTGCAGGAGGGTCTACAGCTGGAGACTTGCACATCCTGCGAGTGGGTCAGGGAGTTTAAGGACAAGCCGCAGGACAAGCAGTTCTTCCAGCAAGCTGTTTAAAATGTGCTGTTTCTGAGGGAATTATTCAAATGGAGAAAAACATTGTTGGACAGGGTGATATGTAATCACAAACTATACTGTGTTTTTTCCTCAGCTCTGTTTTTGAGCCTCACTGTATGAGAGTGAGTGTAGTACCAGCTAATTGTGCTTGAGTTAACATGCTTTATACAGTTAGTTCCAACCAAGTCATGTAATTGGACAAGAGGCTTTCAGTGAGTCCTGATATAGAGTTCTATCACTAGAACTTTAAACTGTTTATGTATCGCTCTGCTTTAGTGTAGCTGTTAATTACATCAACTATTACTTACATTAATGGTTAGTGGAATAAACCCTGCTTTGCAAAGATGAACGCATTTTCACAGTTAACATTTGAGTTAAATTATCAATGGTCATCAAAGAGGATGGAGAAAAATGTATTTCAGCATGACTTGCACATGGCTAACCATTAGTGGTCAGCGTGCAGGAGAGCTGCAGAGGATGAGATTATTTAAAGTCTGACGAGTCATGCTGGTGGGAGGACTACAGCATCCGACCCAGCTGCAGTAGCTGCAGCATCGGGCTCTCTCCAAACACCTTGGCACTAACTGTGTGAACTCTGCTTCCTGATTCACCAGTATAACACTACAGTATCCAGTTCAGTATTGTTTACAGTGAACCACTAGATGGAACTGTAACACTGAGGATATTACACTGTTTAAAAGTGGAACAGAGAGCACTCTTAACTAATAACTCAATGACACCTCAATAAACAATCACTGAGATCAATGTGGATCAAATGACCACGTGAAACCTACGAGAATTCACTAAACTGAAGGAGAAATTATCCAAAAGTACAAGAAAATTGAAAAATCAAAAATAAGCAAAAACAAGAAAATAACATAAATAAATGATTATTTAAAGAAAGGAAATTACCTGAAAAAGTGCTTGAACAATAATGATAACAATAATTCTGTAAAATAAAATAAAATATATAATCATGATAATTTTGACATTTCCCCCAGCTTTTTTTTTTTTAGGCTTTTACCTTTATTGTGATAGGACAGTACAAGTCTGAAAGAGAGAGAGAGAGAGAGGGGACGACATGCAGCAAAAGACCCAGGCCAGAATCAAACCCACAGCTGCTACGGCAGGGACTTAGTCTCCATACATGAGGCGCCAGCTCTACCAACTGAGCTACTGGGCACCCCCATTTTCCCCAGCTTTAAAAAAAACAAATAATTTTCCAAATGTATTCATTTTTGGCAATTTGCGATGCACTTCTTGCCAAGTTGCTCATTGACTGATCCGCATGTTTTCAAACAAAGCAAACTAATTTGCTCAGGGTTCAGAAGTTTAAATACTTGTGAAAGCATTTGAATGCAGCACAAGAAAAGTGATGTTGATGCAGGTTTCAAAGGGTTAACCAGGGTTCCTGAGATAAGCGAGTCCACAGCACATTTCATGAAGAACAACAAAATCTGTGAGACAAGTATGCACGTGTGCACATACAAAATGCAAGCCACACACTCCAATGTGCAAACTGGCATTTGACACTAACTCCTAAACTGAAGCATTGTTTCTACAACCAGGCATTCACATGTGTGTGTGGGGGGGGGGCGTTCTGACTGCAGGCAATGACAGGTCACCCAGATCTTGGGTGACATTGCAAGATGGTAAAACCCAAAGGAATCAGCAACCGGGCCCTTCCTCGAGAGAACATCTCCTCTCACAGTGACAAAACCAGAGCAAATTTTATTCTCCATCCTCGAGACTGTCAACTCAAATGAAAGCTTGTCTATGTGCACTCTCAGGAAGAAGGATCCTCCTCTGCTGCTCTTCCTGAGGTTTCCTCCATTTTTCCAGTTCTCGGGTTTTCTGAGAGATTTTTTACAAATGCAGTGGCTGACATATGCTGCACAGAATGCAAAGCCCCTTGAGGCAAATGTGTGATTTGTGATGTTGGGCTTTATAAAAAGCATTGACTTGACTTGACTGATGAGTGTAACTCTGTGGCTTTTAGTTGAAGGTACACATTTTAATCAGCAGCTCTTCATGTGTTTGCTGCTGAGGTGGTTTGCAGGTTATCTTAGCTACAGTTTATCTCAAGCAACGTGAGATCAGCTCTGTGCCCAGACAACTAGGCCCAAAGCCAGCCATCAGATGTCTACACCCCAGATCCATATATTTATTTTGATTCATTACCATTTCAAATACTATGCACTAATGTCTTTTCAATCACTTTTTACATTTTTATACTGAAAGTAATGAATTGAATTTCCAGATGAAACCTCCACCACCACAGAGCCTGTGACTCAGAGAAAAATAGCATGTGGAATCCAAACTGCAGACTGAACCCACTCTGTGGCTGATGGATGATGTTTACACACAGCACTTCCCCCACACGGGGTTAATGATCCAATTACAAATATGTCTATTCAAGAGGAATATAAACACCATCTCTCAAGTGGCTGTGGATACGCATCAACAGAAGGCAGCCATGTTCTGTTACATGATGATGAAATGAATTCTGGCCTATGTGCATTACATCACAGGGACTCAAGGTACCACACATGACACTAGTGTGTCAGGAATCCTGAGTGCAGTTTCTAATTTTACGGTATTACAGAGCATGTTAGGGTTTATTACTGTGTTGTTATGGTTGAAAGCATAAAGGGATGACAGCAGGCATACCAATAATACTGCTGTAGCAAGGTTTCACCTATAGACTGAGACGAGCTTTTCCATAAAGGTTGAATATATAACCCTCAGCTGTGCATCTCCTTGCAAGGGGAACTCATTAAGCAGGTTAAAAAGGCCAAACTCTTGGGTGTAACAATTGATGAAAAACTTTCATGGACAACTCAAGTTAATAATATAATTGCAAAAATGAGCAGAGGCATTTCTATCATCAGAAAAAAATGCTTATGCTTATTTTCTAACAGATAATACAATAAAACAAGTCATACAGTCTTTGGTCTTATCCCACCTAGATTACTGTCCAGCTGTTTGGTCTAATTCTTTGAAAAAAGACCTTGATAAGATCCAGCTCACACAGAACAGAGCAGCTCGACTGGCTCTGCACCGCTCAATGAGGCACAGTGTTGAAGAGATGCATGCAAGACTGTCATGGTTAAAGGTAGATGAGAGACTCACATGCAGCCTCGTCCAGTTTGTAAGAAACATATATATCTATAGAAAACCATCATACCCAGCTAACATGCACAAATAACAGACATAGTTATGACACAAGACAAGCTTTCTTTGGGCACTTCACCTTACCACTGCCAAAATCCAAGAGAACTGTCATGTACAGGGCAATGTTCAACTGGAATTAACTACCTCTGTACTTGATCCAGATCACCAATAAGATAAGTTTTAAGCAAACTATTTCAAACTGTCTATACTCATACACAATGAATTATTTAGCTCCTTGTTTGTTGTGATTATAATACTCATCTAAGTTTTTATTACTAATGTATAATTGATTGATCTTGTATGTTTTGTCTTGTTTGTGTGGACCCCGGGAAGAATAGTTGTTGCTACGGTAACAACTAATGGGGATCCAATGTAAATAAATAAATGTAAATAAATAAACTCTCTCTCTGGCTAAGCTTAAAGGAAAGCAAAGCACTTAAATATGTTGTTATCAGTGGTGGACAAAATATTTAGATCCTTTACTTAAGTAAAAGTACTAATACCCCCTTGTGTTACAAGTTAAAGTCCTAAACTAGAACTAAAAGTAAGTACGTATAATCAGGAAAATGTATTTATGCAGAAAAAAGTTAAAAAAAAAAAAAAACATGCCAGAACCTTAATATAATAATAAAAAAGAAATACTCACAATTATTAGAATTTTTTAAAAACCCCAAAACTCATTGAAAAAAACCCTCACACCCAGTCTTATAATTAAGAAAAACACCCAAAAGCCATCCAAATTATTTTAAAAAACAGCTAAAAAAAACTCTCAAAAAAAAATTATCAAAAAACAAACAAAAAAAAAAAAACTGTTCAAAAAATAGAAAAAGACACATCAAATATAATCACCTCTAATTGCTGACTGAAAAGCTTTTTTATAAAATAGCAATGGGTCACTAAATTACTCCCATGTTTGGTGCCTAAAAAAGTTGCTGAAAACCAGCAACAGGTTGTAATCTAACATCCACGACTGCCAAACAAGCTGGTGAAAAAAGAGTAGAGAAAACCCCCCTGACTGATGACTAAAACACTGATTGTAAAAGAGCACCGGGTCACTAAGAGGCTGCTGGAAACACAGCAATGTCTCTCTAAATCACGCCCGCTTTTGTTGTTTATTGGTCTCAAACAGTGGTCTGCAGCTTGGCAGGAGTCTCGCTTTAGTGTCAAGTCATCCACCATCCTCACCTTATGTACTACGTTCATTTTGAAACAATATAATGCTGGGCTGCTGCAGGAAGGGAAAACAGCCTCTGTGTTAGTGAGGAAAGCCAATGATATCCAAAATGCTGCACAGATGCAGGTAATTTGAAATGAAGCTTACTGTGGACTGAGTTCTTTTTTTTGCCTGCTCAGAGTTGGTAAAGTGTTGCAGTGTGCTGCTGTCAGTCTGCCAACACTAGTCTCTGGATGAAGACGCACAGAGTATTCACAAAGCACTTCACCCTCATCCTGCAAAGCTAAAAATGGACTTTTTAAAATCCAAAACATCCCAAATGCTCATCTTCTTCAATTTGATTCTTCATTATGTTAACTCGGTGATAGACAAAGACAGCCTAAATGCTGGAGGAATGGTTTCTTTCTGCTTTCTTCCAGCTGAGAACTGCATTACCTTTCTCTTTCCCCACATTTTTACCTCTAACATTCCCTCACATCCAGTCCAGAAAACCAGGGGGGCTTCCCCCTCTGAACAATACCTGCTTTCTGACAAGACAAAGGACGAGCCAGAGAGGGAGGGAGGGAAGACAGAGAGAGAGAGTATGAATGGGCTGGAGGCCACTTCATTGGCTCACACAGAGAGAGGCCGTGGAACAATAACAAGCGAAGTCAACATGCTTTTCTAATAATTATCACAAACAGCTTCCTCGCACAAAGTAGACAGCTCAAACTGGCTTGTAAAAACATAAAATTATTCTGATTTGTCGAGATGACAACGGTAGCTTTTAACAGTGGTTTTCTTATATAACTAACAGGAGCACTTCTTGTCATAAAAACAGTACAGATACAGTAAAAATTAGATAAACATTACAAACACCCAGTAGATGACGAAGTGTGAAGTGCCAAAACAACAACAAAAATGACTCCTGTTGTTCAACTACAAAGTGACTCAAGCCACCGAACAAGGAGACAGGCAGCAGAATAAAACACACACCTGTCCCCCAACACACAACATTCAAACCCTCATCTGAGTAACAGCTCGTGAGACAGCGGCTGCCACAGGCTTCAATGGAGGATTCCTGATCACAAACGTGGTGTTTTGTGACGACAGGAACTGATATTTTATGCACGGAGAACAATCCGCCCAAAGAACAAAACAGCAGCACGCCACTCGCCAACATCACACGCTGAAGAGGGATTGCCTCTCCGGGGCTCAAAGAATCCTTTTTTTCAGGAAGGATTCTATAATTGCTGTACACCGACTGTTTTATGATGCTGTGCCTCACATGTATAATAAATTAATTCCACAACCACAGCTTAAAGATAGGCAAAGATGAACACTAAACTATGACTTAAAATGTTATGCAAAAATGAACACTTATTGAGCCAAGTTCATTACAAAATTCACCAGGTCCTAAATTAATATTAGGTATAATTCTTGTAGAAAAATGATAACTCTACTAAGGATAATACTCTTAACAGTAATACATAAAATAAAATAAAATAAAATAAAATAAAATAAAATAAAATAAAATAAAATGAAATAATAATAAATAAAATAAAATAAAATAAAATGAAATAATAGTAAACAGTGGTCCCTGTTTGCCACACATTTCTTTTTTTTTTTTAACCTTGCTTATGCTTTGTTTTCATATCTTAGTTTTAGTTGTTGATTTCTCTTTCTGTCTTGTTTTTTCTTTTTGTTTTTAATTTGGTTTATTGATATTATTATTACTGTTTTGTCAAACTTTTATATTTTTTGTGCTCTTTATCTGAGACTGTAAACAGAAAGGTGGGAGGCATTTGCCGAGTTAGCAAGTGTTTTATAGGAAGTGGTATTACCATAAATGGTTACTTAGTAGTGCTGAGGATGGACATGAAAAGACCAAAAATACAACAAATGTGAACTTATTGTGAGCATCTCTGTGTTATATGTTATATGTGTTTGTGTCGTCTTTATGTTGAAAGAATAAAAAGTTTTTTAAAAAGATTTTAATTACAATTTATCTTAGCTGCTCTGGACATTATTTCTTTCAGATTTCTCTGTGCACAGAGTAACTGCAGTAAGGGAACAGCTTACATAAAATCTAAGCTGTAACAAACTAATATTTTCCTTTTAATCTGAGGCGTATACCTGCCATACAGATCCACATGTAGTTGAAGTTATGTTTAGTTTTACTACATTTATTTGTTATGACATATGTCCAGAAAACTATATTATAAAAAAGATCTGCTTTATGACAAGTTCAGCTTCAGATACTTTCCATGTGCAGTCCCTGGACAGGCAGACAACACTAAATCTGTCATTATTAAAGTAGTTTCATGTGTCTACTGAAACTGAAGCCGTTACCTTTAGCAGGAGTCAGCAACATTTACTGTCAGAAGAGACGTTTTGACTGGAGGAAAAAAAATGTCTTAGAGCTGCAGACCATATTTGAGCCTTACAATGAAGATAACACAACCTATGAAGTCTAAATTAGCCGATCACTATTAGTAATAGGTCTAAATAAGCATTCATTGATGTGTTTTACCACCAGGTGACCACTGAGCAGCAGGCAATGTATGATTATTTGGTACTTAAAAAGAATAGTTATGATTTTTTGAATGTTGTATAAGGTACTTATCCACAGTCAGTGTATAAGTACAGTAGATGTCAGCTGGGACGCTCCAAGTTTGGAGAAGCAAACCAAAGATGCTTGCACTTATGTACTGCGATGGATGGTGTTCAGCAGCAAAACTTATTTTAAAAATCAATATCGCTTTTAAAGGACGATATATTGAGAATATTTTCATCACTTTCCCTTTCTGACAGCCCTTTTCTTTTGGCACTACATTTTCTCAACAACAGAACTTCCATAATCCTAAGAATATCTCTCTGTCTGTCTATTCAGTTTGTCTCTGCAAACAATCTTTTGTATACTCTATTTTGTAAAGTTATCCTCCCGCAACAAAATACCAGGCCAACCAATCGGGAGCAGCCCCACTGGAAGTGAGCTCATGGATGTCACAGCTGTCAATCATGGCAGAAAATCCCCTTTTTGTACAACTGAATAACTCATTAAAACCAAACTTATCATAAAAACAAACATCAGGGTGATGAGACCTATGAAACCATCTTTGGGAAAAATGTATTTAATGTGTACTTCTAGTTTTTAGTTTGGCCTATGTCCATTCACTAACATGAAGGGACGGGCTTTGTGACCTGTACTACATTTAGACACCAGGGGGCGATCGAGATTGAAATGTTGTGGGAACTGTAACGTTGTCCATACTTAGATACAGTCTATAAATAAGAGAAGAGACTGAGCTCTAGTGGTGCGTGCTGTACACTACATACAATGAGTTTAATGGAGAGAAGAGCACCTGTATTCATATGATAATGTAAAACATACCTTCAGGATTTCTAAACACCCTGGTAAATGGTAATACCATCCAAGTCTAATCCATAACTGAAGTTTTTGATTCACAACAGTGCAAAATGCAGGAAAACTAACAACAATCCACTGTAATAAGATGCAACCATCACTTGTTTGGTAGTTTTACATCATAAATGACTTAAGCAATTATTGGATTATGACAAATTAGTTTTCTGTCAATCAGCTAAGCCATGAATTGGCTAAGCCCCTCGTTCTGACGCTGGCTGTTTTGTGATGTGTTCAGTGGCTGCACTGTCACAAATAAAGCAGAGCGTAGCACACAGAAGGGCCTACAGTAGCTCGCCCCTGAGATTTACATATATGAATGATTCAGAGGCTGAGCTCTGTAAGCCTGTATGGTTGAACTTCACTGTGGTAAGACGTCAGTGAGAGTGAGAGCAGGAAACTACAGCAGAGAGAGAGGCTGGTGAGGTTCAGAAGAAAAACAGACTTTGCTGCAGTTTTCTGCTACTGAGTTCAAGCTCCTTACCACCCCAGACTGCAGGGAGAGTTGGTACACACAGACACACACTGCACACATGCCTATGCACATATTCACATACAGCAGGTTTCTCTCTCTCACCCACATATCACTTGTTAATACTAAACTGTGACCAAGTCTTTCCTTACCTCCACGCTCTTTTCCTTCTCCTCCTGCATGCCTGTGTATGACTGTATGTGTGTGTCTGTGTGCATGTGTATGTATGCGTGTGTGTGTGTGTGTGTGTGTGTGTGGTTGTGTGGAGATTCAACCTGCTCCTGCTATCTCCCTAGCTGGGAAGTGCTCTCTTCAAACTACTGCCTGCTCTCTGGCAGCACTCAGACTGGCTGCTCATTGTGCCGGTCTGTGTGTGTGTGTGTGTGTGTTCCGTGTGCCTGTGTCTGTGTGTGTGTGTGTGTGTGTGTGAGCGTTGTCAGTGTTGTGGGACAGCAATGAATTGCTTCCCCATCGCTGCATCGGTAACTGCGGCAAACAAGTTCCCTCCCACACCCCGCCCCGCTGTGGGGGAGTTGAGCCAAGCGGGAACCACAGGCTGGACAGACTCTGCTGCAGCACGGAGGTTTAACGATGTGACACACACACACACACACAACACCACACCACAAAAAAGTTTGACGACAAAGAAAAAGACAAGAATGTGATAGTTTAAATCTGTGGCTGAGAGCGTAAGTCATGATATTCTGTGGGAGGAAAGCTTGCATAGATAGTGCTTTTAAAAGAAAGCACAGGAGTATATTGGCTAAGGCACATCTTGTACAAAGTGTGTATTGTCTATTTAATGCTACCAGTCTTACAAAAAAGAAGCAAACTCACACTGCACTCACAATGTGCTGGTAGTTGGATGACAAAGGTGTCAATTGTAACTCTGCTAGAATGATAAACTCGACCAACAGTACCAGGAGTATACATGAATCCCATCTGCTGCACTTTCAGGTGAAACTTGCAATATAAATTTATTTTCTTAGCTTTTTTCCTTTTTGTGCAGTGAAATAAAAAAAATGTGACTGTATATGAAAACAATCAAAGGTGATATTTTTCCATTGCAAAAATCAGTATAAACTATGTGGGTCCTTAATGTATTGCCATTTTTAAGTCCCATATAGAGAACCCCAAGTATTGAGTGTGAAAACTCGGAAATGAGTTAGAATTTCAGCACCTCCAGTTTCCTCGTCTCAAAGTCAATGGGTTTCTTGAATGGTTTTTGGTTAGAAGCCTGAAATAAGGTGTGAGGTTACAAGCTAAAGAGAGTTTTATGTTTTGTTCTATGAAATAAAATACATCAATAAATACCCAGGTGGTTGCTAAAAAGTAACTAAATGAGACTGAAACTTCCAACAAAATTAAAAATAAGCTTCAAAAATCCTAAAAGTGTTTCTCATTTGTGAAGATTATCTTGCTGAACATAACATGTAAGTATCATAAATGTTTGTTTTCCACAGAGCTTATATTCTGCCATATTACAAAATCCAATAGAAAAATCCCTCAGGCTTTTTGATGAGGAAACAATGGGGAAGCTAACTTCTGCACCATCCAAAAGAAAAATGTCATCCCCCAGACACTTAATTCCTGCCCACAACTTCAGAAATTGAAATGATCTAATTTATTATTATTAATTATTATAATTAATAAGTTTATGAAAATTAAAGCTGGGGTGGGCAGTTTAATTTTGGCTCTATTTGGTAAATCCTATAATAACCTTTACGCATATCATAATGGAAGATAGACTTCAAAAGGAGAGTCTAAGACTGCTAATAATTTAGCCTTCTGCTAACCAGAGTCTTTAAACGATGAAGTCTATATACAGTATATACGTTTGTATAGCCATGTTAGCAAGAAGGTTCAATCACAGTGTGTCCTGTGCCTCACTCCCCCTGCTAAAGACCACCTCTCACTAGGAGGTCTGTAGTGTAGCTGTGGCAACACAAATCCATGGAGCACAAACTCCAGCTCTTGCAGACTGGACACGCCCCGACTCCTCTCCCTACAAGCTACTATGGCAGACCTGACCTGACCTGCTGCTGGCAACCAGCCCACTATGACACCTTGTGTTAGTGTTTGTGCTGGGCAAATTTGAGCCGCTGCAGCCGCTGACCACCCGCTCGCCTTCGAGTAAGAGCAACGGGGTGTGAGGCGGACAGGCTGTGGGGTGGCTAGCTGACTTATTATTGTGTCAATTGTGGTTTACTAAACAGAGTAAGTAGGGTGAGGATGGGCTAATAAATGCGCTGTGTGCAACTCTACATTGAAATACGATTAAATTAACCAATGTATTTGGAAAACTGGGTTACTGTATGAAGCATGTGCATATGCTTGCGGTTATCTGGCAGGAGGGGCGAGGTTAGTGAGGGAGGGCTGCAAGAGGAGGGTTTATTTTTAAATTCAGCCTTTTATTGCCTGTCTTTTTCAGATTTCTGCCTAGACTAACCTTGAATTTATTGTAAAAAACAAACATTTAAAAGGTGCCACAAAACTAAATAACTAAAATAGTGTAAAGCCATCAGAACTGTAACACCACCATGGAACACAACATTTTTGGGAATTCTTTCAACATAAAATGACTGGTTACTGTCAACTATATTCAAACAGAATTTGACCATTTCATCCCAGTTGAAGCCAGAAGGTTTACCCGTCATTCTCGGCTTTATGGCACATTACCTACGCAGAGATTAGAAACCACAAACTGCAGCTAACATTGACTACAATTTCCACTGTTGCTAAAGATATTTCACACTGGATGAAAGCACAGAAACTGCCAAAGCTTCACAGCACCACACATATACCCTGCATCCCAATCAGAAAGCGGAACACTATCACTTTAACAAAAACTTTGAACTTATAAAGTGATGGATTTTATAATACTTAGTATTAGGGCACTAAGCACCCATACTTCCCACATTCACACAAAAATAATAGCCAAATAACAAATAAATGCAGATATTATAAACAATGTATGCATTTTGTCAGTGCTACATTTACTTCAGTCAAAGTAAATTTCTTTACAAACTTCCCCCAACACTGGATTTAAATAATCTCAAACTACAATGGATTTGATACATTTGTACACAAAACCGTCAACCTCTGTTGCACCAGTGCTTTGTGGGAAATGAAGTTTAGTTTAGTTTAATTTACAGCCCTGTACAATCCTTCACATAGTGTGTTAAGAAATTACCAATGTCTACCACTGAAAAAATTGTATTGTGGCACCAAAAGGTGCAGTAAAAAAGTCTGGGTGCACCTAATTTATATAGTGGTGCACCAAAATGAAAAAATCTACTGAATGATTTCAAATAGTTTTGGGTTAAACATTATGCAACATACCTTGCGAGTTTTGTAATAAGTTGTACAAATAATTTCTGATTTAAAGTCTTACTGGTGTAATGTCACACCCATTTTTTGCATTTTCCGGCACCCCAAGCGGTTCATCTGAATGAAACTTTTAGGGTTTGTTTCAGGTACTTTTGCAGAAATGTCCTTCTAGCTTCATGATGATTGGCCCAGTGGTTGTGGTCTTTTTATATGTTGAGCCTCAACCTTTTAAAGTTCATTGGTCAATATCTTCAAAACGCAGTAAGATATGAACAGGCTTTGGATAACTTCTGATAAGTTTGGTCTCTTAAAGATCAACAAAAAATACAAATGGTGCAAATCAGACCTGGGGTTAAGGAGAAGATGTCAAAAATGTGTTTTTCCAAAAGATCTAGGTTGACTTTAGTACTTCCTGAGGCAGCTATTTAGAATGTTAAAAGATAGATGTCTGTACCAAGTTTGGTGTAATTCGGACTTACTGAGGAGGAGTTATGGTCCTATAGCTCCCCATCTGGCTGATTGGGGTCATATTTGCATACAACTTCCAAGCTTTGGTTAAACATTTTATGTGTTTACACTGTGAAAAATAACAATCTAATATGGTTAATGGCTTTCATTAAATACAATGAAATGTGAAAATGTACATAAAAAAGCAGTTACCCCTAAAAAAAATACGAAGAGAAGACATGAAAATGGCAGCAGGAAAAGTTTCTTTTGCAGCATTATATATAGGTGTGAACAGATTCAGATTCAGCCTATCAATAGCTAAAGTGGTATTAAGGGTTATTCCCATTGTTCCAACTGGTGCAAAAACTTTAAAAATAGCTTGTTAAAACTTGTGTGAAAACTTACAAAGCAGAGTCGCCTCTTTTTGTAGCATCTATGATATTGTGTGCTGGTATGATCTCTGGCATCTCTCTCAAATTTATTTTTTATATGATATATATATATGATACTTTCAGCCAGAATATGTTTAAAAAACAGAACTGCTCTTAAAATATTTACCCCGAACCAGACTTCAAAGAGTGTCTGCCCTGAGCTACAGTAAGGATTTTTACTTCACTTCAAACAATGCTTCCACCTCTGGGAACATCTGCAGCACACTTTTAAAGTACTTCGACACAGTTCAGCAGAAAAGGAGCTTCAACAACAGAGTCTATGTGCTGTGGCTGAAACAAACTCATTATTTATCTCAACTCTCACATCCCCATTGATGTTATCGCTTAGCATGAATTACATCTATGCCACTAATTTCTAAATAGATTCAATTTGTGGCCATGGTTTGCTTCCTCTCCAGTGCTACATAGTTTCAGGTATTCAAGACAGCAAACTTTTTCCTGAGTGGTTTTGTTTGTTTATTTTCTAGTTGTTCCTAAATCCTAAAGACGAAATGAAAAAAAAAAAGACTCATGCTGCCATACTTATGTCATACAGTATTTATGAGACGGATCAGAGAACCCCTGCCTGCTTTTTACGTTCACACGTATTATAGGAAGACTAATTCCACCTAAAGATTACTGTGATGTAAACTATGACGCTCTATATTGCTGCTTAGGCGTCCCTTGACGAGGGTATTTGCATCAGTGTGCTGACTCTGAGCCCTGCAGCCTGGCCATAGAGGAGCAGAAATACATTCACCACTGATCCTTCCAACTGTGCAGCAATCCCTCAACACTTAACATCTCCACAAAGTAAATATTACACTCTTTGGTCTTTCTGACAAGTGCTAAGTTACTGTTTGAAGTATACTCAAAAAAAACCCCAAAAAACCCATGACTACTATCATCAGAGTAACAGGCTGGCCTCACAAACTGACATACATTTAGCAGTTTATCTGTGAGAATAACTGGAAATGCATCACGAATTTAATCTCATGTAACACATGCTCAAAAATAAGGACTTCCGAATTGTCTGGGGCAAGTGAAATGCGGCATCAGGTTAGTAACCCTAGCAACTCACTTATCCAATAAGGCAAGTAAAATAACATTATTAATGAGCCCTGCACAGTGAACAGAATGGGGTAAATCAAGTACAAAAATGAATATCTGTATCCTAAAAAGCATTACAAATTTATACGGGATTGAGCAGAAATCTTCAGCATCAATCAATTATTGATCACAGAGATCGCACATGGAGGGACAGTTTCGAAAGTGAAGAGGGAAGCAGGGAGGAGGAATTGGGAACATTGCTGAGTCTAGCCCCTCTGCTGTGGAGGGAGGGAGGCAAACAACAAAGACAAAGGAATGGAGAATGAAGAACTTGTTCAGCCTGATGAGTCATCAGCCATCATTGCGGCATTAAACCAAATAATGTTCAAGGTTCTACACTCAAACTTGTATTTGTCAGGTTCTGTTGGGCTGCCAGGGACATAACCATTGTGTGTCTGCACACTACAATCAAACTGCCAAACAAACCAGATAACCAATAATTCATCACTTTGTTTCCCTTTAAACCACATGGAAATGTCACTGCTGTCACTCTACAGGTCCATTTACCTCAGCGGCAATAACTCCCACCTTATTTTAATCATAGAGACATGCAAGGTCCTCTTCCTCAACAACATTTTCTTATCTGTCTTATCCAACAACCCCAGCTAGCAGGGAACCTTCCCACAATATTTGGAAAAGGTTCTTTGAATCTAATGTTCAAAAAGTCTTTTAAGGATGTCTATTATTCCAGATAATGTTTCCATAAAGTCAAATGCTGATCAAGACGCAATGTTTTAACTGCAACATTCTGGGAATGTTTTGGTGATGTCGAGGGGTGACGGACCATAGAATGTTTTTTTTTTTTTTTTTTTTATAAAACACTTCCACAATGTTACATTAAAACAAAGGAGTAAAAAGCAACAGACAGAAAATGTTTTTAGGATGTTATTAAGGCTTGAGATTAAACAAACAAAAAAAAAGAAGCATTCCTGTAGTGTGGAAAAAACGTTACCTTAACATTAAGAGTACTATTCTGTGAACTAAAAGAAAAGTTGATGCTGAAAACATCACTAAAACACTGCATTTTACCATTCTCAGACATTTTTAGAACCTAAAACTGCCGGCTGGGATGCAGTTTTGGTTCTTCTTTTAGCACTGGAAGTAAAAGAATCTAATGAACTTTTTAATATTATTCCCATCTCTGCTGATATCTGAGGAGAGCTCCAGAAGAGTCCTAACCTGCTGGGAGCTGCCAGCAGCTGGCATCCAAATAGAACCAAACCGAGGGAGAACAGATGATTTGGGGGGCTTGTTTACAATGAGCTTATTAAAAAATATTGTTTTGACAGAAACTGAATAATTGCAATGTTGCCTCTGCTACAATTTCTGCAGTCACAAACCACTCGTCACTTTTACAGTGCCTACAGGATATCTGCAACGCCAAGGCTGATTATCCCTTTTCCAAGCCAAATGGTGGATTTCCAAACACTGGGGAATATGAAAAATAATTTTCCCACTTTTATGTTAGCAGAAGGTGTAGCTGACAGGAGAATAAAACAGTGGTGGAGAAGATTTCATGTTGTCTATAAAGAGGTGCAACTCAGGCCTTGTTTATTCCTTGTATTAACATGCATCTTGGGTGATTCAATCATTAGCTGGCAGCGCTAAATACAAGTGGGGGGTTTTGGCTTTAAAATAATATTATGATATTTCAGGGCATTTTTTGCAATACCAACATTCTTGATGATATGAGAAAAACACTCGGAAAAACACCAGGAATATATTTTTTGTTAATTTCAAGAACAGATAACTGCAACAAAATGAGTAGTTGTATATGTCAATATGATCAGTTCTTTAGTGTCCAGATAAAACTTAAATTGTATAACAGAATAAAATCAGCCACAAACTATACATCATTCTAGCTGCCAAATACAAAATATCACCTTGAATCTAAAAATAACATGAATATATAGTAAATTAACAAGTGATTGCTTTCTCTTTTGGAAAACTCCTAAATGACTGAGTTGTTATCTCCATCTGGACTTGTGCACTCTGCCAACTCTCCTCTGCTCTTCATATTGTAACTTGTCACTCAGTACTGCAGATCAGATCCCCCCGCACTCACACACACACACACACAGACCTGCATTTATTTTGACAGGCAGTTATGTTACAGTGACTCTCCCGCATACACATTTATATTGGTTTTTTTCTGTGGAGCCGTGAACGTCACGTAGGTTATAGCAAGAGTGTCTGATGAAACCGATTCCTGCGTACACACGATGGGAGACAGAGTAAGAGAGAGAGGGAGACGCTGTGCTGCTCGGAGCTGCTCACAGTTTACTCTGAGCAGTAAATCCCAAAAAAGAGTCTTAAATGTCCGGGGCTGTTCATACAACATCCAGGATGCCCAGGCCAAATGACGTCACTGATTCCACACTGCTGAAGTGGCTCTTGGCTGGTAGCAATTTCACTTTCATCCATGCTTGTTGATGCCATACACGTTCTCATTATGTCAACAAGTTGCCATTATCATGATATGAATTTTTCTTATCACATTAAAAATGACATTGGTATTATTGTGGAAGATGTGATATGGTGCAGCAAGGTCCACGTGTCTCTGCTAACTGCTTGTTTGCGGATCACCAAACCCATGTTATTACCAGGTGTTAACACTTTCTAACATCAGGGCTTTTAGTATGTAAGATGTGGCAATATAAAATGTATTATAAAACATGTGATTGTATGAGCTGACATGGACAACAAATTCAAATGACCCATTATTTTCCTTTATTGATACATTCATTTTTTAAGTAATGTCAGTTCTTGCTGTTAACTTATAGCCCACTGTGCTAAGGGTGAATTGGTAATTATTACATATTACTAGAGATTCAAGCTATGAACTCATTCTGACATTTTTACTTTTTTATTTTCTATTTTGAAATTCTTGATGTCTCAACTCCCGATTGTCACACTATCACACTTGTCTTGGAGTCAGGAGTCAATTTCTTGGAATTTGTAATTATTTTGAGAGACAAACTATAAATGGTCATTTCCCTGAGGGCATACAGAAACATACTATATACAGTGACATTTTAGGAAATTTGACTGTGGCTACAATATTTCAATATATATTCTAAAACATTTTATACATTATATTTTTTATTTTATTTTCTATTTTGCAACTCTCAGTGTCTCAACTCCTCAGTGTGACACTTTTCTTCCAGGAGCTGCTGAGAGTCAGCCTGGGAAGCTTTTAGTCCCACTCTGATGTGGGAGTAGTGCCGTCCTGCATTAACTTTCAGCTTCAACTTCAGGAGATTCAGGAGTGATTCCAAGATGCTTGACAAAAACTCCCACAATATACAAAGACTGGTATGCTATATATTGGTATATGACTCTATTTGTGTACACACAGTTGGGAAAGGTGGGGCATTTTCAGATTCTCTTCACCATAACGATATGTATTCATGTTGTCATGTCAGTCTGAGCATGGTCTCAATTTCCATTCTATTTCCAGGAGCCTTGTTCACTTGAAATTCGTTACTAAGGAGATAAGTGCAATCAAATCATGTGTGAATTCACTTTCTTTAAAGGTTATTTATACTTAACATATATGAAAACATATATTGCAGCAGCGCAGTGGGTAGCTCCAAAGTTAGCTGAAATTTTGGCAATTCCACATTTCCTTGACCTCTCACCTCAAGATATCTGAATAAAAATAGGTTCTGTGGATACCTCCCCCTTACAGACATGCTTACTTTACGCTAGGCCAATGCAGTTGTGGAAAAAAAACATGCAGTATTTTGCATACAATATAGATGTCTCGGAAAAGTCTTGAAACTACTACCACCTAAAGGCTGAGCACACACATGCAGCTAATCAGACTGATGTCAGCCGGCAACTGCATTGCAGCAGAGGAAAAGCACTATTTTTGAGTGTGAATCACCACGTACCTGTGTATGAAATTAATTCAAAGAACTTGAACTACAGAACTTGCTAAATGGGGGGCAACTGACTGCAGACCAGTCAGCACAATGGAAGACTTGGGTCTGACACCTGGGCCACGCTCCATGAGCAGCGTATGATGGCAACCTTGGCATCTCCAAACAGAAACTAGAAAGGTTGAGTAAAACAGATATATTTGTATTTCATCCTGCCTGTCACAGATACAGACATTGAAACTGTAGCAGAGATTCCATTTTTCAAGATCTGCCGGAGCTGAGCAACACCAGCTCACGCCAGCAGTATGGCTGCTCTAACCTGTTACCACACGCCCCAAAATAAAAACACAACAGGTTCTGTAACGCATACGCACTGCTGATGCAGACAGTGTGGCCCGGACGTAAGTGAGGTCCTCAGCTTGGTATGCTGTGACTGTCATGGGGAACGATAGTTTAACAAATACAGGACCTGTATGAATCAAAGAAGGCAACTAAACTGGAACTACTGAAAAGTGCAAATGCTGTCATTAGATTCCCAATCAAGACAATCTGGTAGAGTTGCTTTACCATGTCAATATGGACTTTGAAATGCAAAATAATGGACTTGTAACCATAATAAAAAATGTGATTAATCGCAATTAACTTTTGAAATTCTGGAGTTCATCATGACTTAAAAAATTAATCGTTCCACAGCCCTAAATATAAACTGTGATTGTTCATTCACTCCAAGTGCCATTAGGCTCTGAAAAGCAAAGCCAGAACTGGCTTTACTTGTCATTATCGTATTTCGACATATTTTCTTATTGTAACATGCAGATGTTTTCATCGAGAATCTAAATCAGAATATCATTTGCACAACTGATGTCTATTTATTCAGTTCTTATCAACTAACTCCTGCTTAATCAGTGCACACACAGCCAGAGGATCAAAATCAGATTAATTAGGATGGTGTCTTGAGGGCTGGATAAGCAGCAATATGAGTCATGCTGGTACTGATATGAAACACACCACAACTGTGAATACATATCACATGCTGCGTACAAGTATACACCCTGATGTCATGTATTTCTGTCCACTCGTAACACTCTGATGCAAGAGTCTTTCTTCTGTGACAGAAACTGTGCAGCCCTTCCATGGAATGATGTGATGCACTGGCTGTTGTTCGGCTTGCAGCTAATTCCATTGAGCTTTCGCCGTAGTGAGTGATCAAAGCTTACACTGAGTCTACTTAGCAGGTTGCACTAACTTCCTTATCAGCCAAGGTCGAAGGTGGAGGGGACTACAGGGCACGTATCGGACACATGGGTTCAAAGCGTTGTAACTTGAATGAAAATGATTGAACAGCATTATCGCATCAGCACTGTTAATAAGACCAACAGTTTGGAGAGAAGAAAGATCACATAAACTCTGCTGTTAGGGCATTGTACTCACACAGTACAGACTTATATAACAAGAGAGCTAGTAAACACACATGCAGAAGGAAAAACAAATAGATAAAACATCACCTGTGCCACAAGTTTTCCCGCACTCTGGCTTCACATGGAATCACATGCCTCCCCATACCACTTCCCCCTTCATACACACACGCACACGCACACACACACACACACACAAACACACAGACTCCTGGAAGCCCCTCCTTACCTGCATGTCTGATCTCAGACCACAGTAGCATGCAAAGAACATGGCAATGTTGTAGTAACATGAATGGAGCCGGGGGGATAGCTGCTAAATCTTCTTCAAGGATTACAAAGCAAAAGCAAAGAAAAGAAGCAGCGGGATCAGATGAGATGAAGCTGGTAGCATCCCTGAGTGAGAGAAATACTCCTCTGATTGTGCCACACTGAAGGTGGCAAAACCACTTCTTCAGTGGTGGGGAAATTTAAAGCACCAATAAAAAGCAGCTTTCACTTGATGCAAAGCTCCATCGCGGCTCACAGGCAAAGCAGGCGGGACCGAACTGTCAAGGGGGGGGGGGGGGTGAAAATGTGTGCCTCACGGAAAGAAGAAGAAAAGCAAACGGAGAAAAAAGTCTCCTGGCTGAATGTGATCAACATGTGCAAGAATGCCTGGGACTTAAAGGAAGATCAGAGACAAAATAGGACAGATGGTCGTGTGTGTCTACAAAGCTGTGAAAATGTGATGTGAATAATGTTTGGCATGGGTGGTGTGTGTGTGTGTGTGTGTGTGTGTGTGTGCGTGTGTGCGTGCGTGCGTGCGTGTGTGTGTGTGTGTGTGTCAGTACGTGGAGTATTCTTATTTACAGCATGTTGCATCTTGGATGAAATATCCTTTTCTCTCACCTTACACACACTTATTGTCTCTTTCTCTCTCTCTCTCTCTCTCTCTCTCTCTCTCTCTCTCTCTCTCTCACACACACACCACACACAGCATTACATAACGAGCAATACTCCACACTGTCACTACCACAGTGCTCTGTAGAAAAACACAAGCAAAAGAGCAACACCTCACTATTTCACCACTGCAGGCTTCAACACAGAGAGAGTGCTTCTATTGAGAACAGGGAAAACATAATACACAGAAAAATACTACAAAACATAAAAAAGAGAGCATTACTGAGAAGCCCTGTCTACTGTGCATAGTGTTGCCTTTTTGGAAAAATACACCAGAATTATTGGCTACAACATTATGTAACACTTAACAAACACACACTAATAGAACCTACTGTTAATGACTCATCTGTATCCTGTGATTAAACCCCTCTCCAAAGACCCATTTTTGTCTTTTTTTAGGCGAGACATGGGATCTTTAAAGGGAGATAGCAGGTCAACCGTATATGCCACATAGAAGTCCAGGGTTTTCCACGCATTCATTTATGTGTGGTCGGCCACCATCTTCAAAACATCTGTCACCACAAATTATTTTTATATTTTTAAAGGTGGACTACTCATTAGGAGCTCTATTGGAACTTGTATGTCGTGCAGTAGTCGTGCACCACACTCTCAGAGCGCAGAGCGTAGTCAGGGTACAGACAGAACGCTCTTCATACAGGAACTCGTGAAGAGTTTCGCTTACACTGTCTTTATGGAAACGCAAAAAAAAACCAAAAAAAACAAACTAAACTAAAAAGCACATTCAATCTCCAAGGGGACAGAGATTGATAAAAAAGGGACGCACAACCACTCATTAGGAGCACTGTTGAAATATATACACCATTCAGTTGTGCATTGCACCACACTCTGACTGCAATCAAGGACCATCCCAAAAACTCATCTGAATTTAGAGAGGGGACACGGAATAATAAAAAGGGACACAGAACCATGGGCCGTTCATTAGGAGCGCTGTTTAAATATATACACAATTCAGTTGTGCTTTGCACCACACTCTAAGTGCATTCAAGGACCAAAAAAAACCCACCTGAATTTAGAGAGGGGATACAAAATAATAAGAGACACACACAGATAAAGACTAAAAAAAATAAAACAGAAGACCAGGCTGCATGTCCTTGGTCAGCTACAACAGCACCCGAGAGTATAAGATGAGGAAGGTCCACCGTTGTAGGGGAAATGAGGAAACACATCCCACATGCTAATGCATATTTGACAACATCATCCAGATGAGCTTATCACCACAATGATAAGTGTTCTGATTTTATGAAAGCACTAATGAGTGTTTCTTTTATAACTAAAAGAAACACTCATCCTTATGCACAAGTTAAATACAGTATGATTTTATGTATATTGTATATTAAATTTCATAGCAAAAGAGATGTTTTTCAGTTTTATAGCCAGTTGTGATCTTTTGCCTTTGGGGAAAAGTGTTTGTTCAGTGTTTGCACATTGGAATACAATAGTTTGACAAAAAGTTTCCAAAGTTGTCAGTGGACAAATCTCAGTCTCCAGTAAGAGTATTGAGTCAGTCTGTGAAACTTGCACTAATTCTGTTCAAAAAGAAAAGAAAAGAAAAGAAAAGAAAAGAAAAGAAAAGAAAGAAAAGAAAAGAAAAGAAAAGAAAAGAAAAGAAAAGAAAGAAAACAGAAGAAAAGTTACTTATTTTCATGCATTTGGGGTTTGTTTTCAGCTCTTCTGATCTCGAACTGAACTCGCACTAACTGTGTCGCTAAACTGGGGTATAAATCAAACCGTGATGTTTGTGTACAGTTACACCCCTTGTAATTACTGACAAGACAAGCTCATCATTATTCAAATTCGTGACCATTTAAAGGCATACAGCTTGACAGCCCAATGTAACTACTGTGGATCTAAGAGCGTAATTATTTTAGTGCATGTTATGTTACAGCTGCAGCACTTGGCTCAGCTTGTCTCGATGCCACATTAACTCTGCAGTTAGCTCGCACCTGAGGTCACCTGAGGTAGCTTCAGGCAAACAAAGTGGGCTCATTATGCATGTACTTTGTGTACAAGTATATAAATAAATTAAATTAAAAAAAACTGTGCAATAAAGCTTCAACAAATTAAACAAAATGACTCACTTTTTCTTAATTTCTTAATTGGAGTTATATGGTCACCACTGACGACGTGCATCTTGCTTTAGGAGGTGAGCTCACAGTAGTGCATGTGGGAAGATGCACCAGTCAGCAAACTGAATGTAGGGGGAGGTATTAAAGATGTTGTATAGAATATATTTTTGGTGCCAGCCTTCCTGTTACCGTGGTAACTGTCCATCGATTTAGCAGCATTAGTGAACGGAGAACCAAACAAATTCCCCGCCCCCTGTATTTCTTATTTATTTATTTCTTCCTCAGAGAGAGAGTGAAGTTGAGTTGCTGGAGGAAAAGGAGGAAATAGGGGGCTCGGATGAGGAGTGGAGATAGAAGGTGGTGGAGAAAATGTGGGGGTGGATGAGTTGGAATGGAGATGAAACTGTTTAGAAATGACTGGATTTGGCATCCTTAACACAGCCATTGACTTGGCAGGGCTGAATCTACAGGATACATAGCAACATGATGAGACCCCCCCTCTATATATGGAGAGAAAAATCAGCAGGCAATTTCTGTCCAAGCTCCACAGCTCCAGGCTCGACTATTGATCTGGGCTGAAGCCACTGAATCGCACAGAAAGCAGGAGTGCTATCATAATGATCCACACAATACTGTAGAATGTATCACCTCACAAAAGGATAATTATCCAGTCATCATTTTGAATAAGTCGTTATCTAATTCAAGCTTCTAACATGTAGTCTGCAATTAACCAATTACTGTATCTCTGCTAGGCGTGAGCCAGGAGGGGGTCATGCATTTGGTCACATTTATGCGTGTGTGTGTGTGTGTGTGTGTGTGTGTGTGTGTGTGTATCAGTCTTACCGCAGCTTATTTTTAATACTACTGGACCAATCAGCCTAATAGTTTGTGTGCACATTTAAGACTGTATGCTTTAGGGACCACTTGAAGTTGCGGCTATTCACAACGGTTAAAGAACTGTTTTATTGACTGTTATTCCATCATGAACTTCTGATTCTTTGCTCCTCTTAACCAGCCAATAGGGGCCGCAATATTTTGGGCAAATTGGCTCTGCTAAAAACAACAAGCCTTACCTTTACCCTTACCTATTTTAGTACTGGTATCAGACCAAAAAAAAAGATGGCCAACCCTATTAAGAGGTGGAGTGTTTAGCCTGTTGAGTTTTGTGGACTTGGAGATTTTGTTCATTTGGTTGTTGTTTCTTGAAAATTGTGACTCAAACATAAGTAAGTAGGCTACATAGTTAAACGGTTTCTTTTTTTAGATATTTTAATTGCGTTTATTGTTTGTTTTACCTACTCTGTTGTACTGTGGCCTAAGGAAAAAGTTCATTAGCTTTTTGCTCAAATCCAGTCATGTTGTGACTTGAGCGAAATTAGATGAGGCAGGTTTTTTTTAGCTTGAGAGAGCTTTTGAAACACATCAGCTGGAATGATAAGAGTTCTCTTGAATGACGATGATCAGCCTGAATGCACTTTTCTAGTTTACATTACAACAAAAAGACTGATTTCTACCTCAAAAAGTGAACTATCCACTTTGTTTCTATTTGTTCTCTAATGAGGTAAGACAAAGCTATCAGCACCAGAAACACTTTTCAGGAATGCAGGTCTCTGCTGCAGGTTTGTTCTGCTGTCTGTACCTTCTAAAGAAAGACTGCTAGCCTCCAAAAAACCTAAGATCATGCACCAAACATGCATATCATCCATCCTGCGAGAGACAGGTGGCATATGAGGAAATATTACTTTGAAAGCCTGATGTTGTCAGTTCAGCAAAGACATCAGTGACTGAAGATGAAAAAACAAGTGTGGGATATTTTTGGTAAACAGGAAGTTAACACTGACAAATAACAGGAGGTTGCATCGCTGCTCTCTCGTCTTGTGTTGTGGTGCCGAGTGGAGAACTCCTTAGAAGTAACTTTATAATGAATCTTTCCCTGTGTGTGTGTGTGTGTGTGTGTGTGTGTGTGTGTATGTGTATGTGTATGTGTGCATGCACGCATGTGTGTGCGCGCGTGTGTGCATAGATTTCGCATTTGCTTTTCTCAGGTGTTTAATTTCAGACACAGTTTTCTCTGCTGCAATTCTCCCTCCCATAGTTGGCCCCTGTGAGCAGCAGTGGTGAAATGTGACTGACTACATTTTACTCAAATGCTGTACTTAAGTATAAATTGGTGCTAAAGTAATTTAGTGTGAATTACTCCTTCAGTAAGGTCCTCACTACATTTCAGAGGGAAAAATTGTACATTTCACTTCACTACAGTTATTTGACAGTTTTTGTTACTAATTATGATGATGTTTTGCAAATAAAACTGCCTAATTGCACAGTCATACCTGAAATGATACCTCAATTTATCTGTTAGCCAACTGAGAGAAAATTAATTGGTAATTATTTTGATCATTTCATTTCATACTTGTCAACATTCATGCAAAAATATTTGTATGGCACACGTTTCACAATGTGTTTTCCTTTGAATTACTAATTTTTTTCTTTAAAAAAAATCATTATCATTTTGAATTTTGTACTGACAGTTGAACAAAAAAGCATTATGAAGATGTCATTTTTTTAACAATCGATCAATTAATCAAAAAAATACTTATCAGATTAATTCTCCCAATAAAATCATTAGTTATGCAAAATCAAAATATCAAAATTTCAATGCAAGACTTTAACTTGTAAAAGAGTATTATTTACAGTGTGGCATTCATATTTTACTTAGACTAACATACATTCATTTAAAGTGCTTCCATGAATGAAGGCAGCTGTGAAATTTCACTACTTTCAAAAAAAGATCAGATGCACATTCTGTCTTCAGACTATTCGCAATATTTCTAGGATTTAAGAAAAAGTGATGTAGGAGCAAGTGCTGTAACAGCTCACATACGGAGCAGCAGAGGGCAGCATGAAGAACATGAAGAGCCAGTGCTCAGGTCAGATATTGAGTTAACAATCATCGACTATCATCTTGGACCAAGCTGGGTCATGAGGATCACTGGAAAGCTGCTTGTCAGAGGCTCTCTGTGTTAACTCCAGTCCTCCACTCTGCACCAGCCTGTTTTGGCTCAAACTAACGTTTATTGATTCTGAGTCATCACTATGAATCTTCACACAAAGTAGCATTTATTTAGGGGATCAAGCCCTGGCAAAATTATTAGAGAAGTTTGTTAAAGCATGGCAGCCACAAAGCTTAAAACAGTGCTGTGTACAAGACCATGAGAGACAATGTGAGCGAGAGTGAGGCAATAATTTGTATTAGTTTATGGTGTTGCGGCATCACAGTTAGCATTGATGAGAGGACAGTCTGTGAATACTTTGTTTCAACAAAGTGCTGAATGACTGTCCCTGGGAGGTGACACGCTTGTCCACTACACAACACATCAACCCCCATAACTCATTAGAGGAACTTTCAATTTGCGTCTAATTTAAGGCCTTGAACACACAGCATGCCTGAGCAGCGTGTGACACTGTTCACATAGGCAACACTGTTGCTGCGATGCTGCTGCAGGGCTGCCTCTTGCAATGACAACTGTATTTCCATCATTATAAGCAATATTCAACTAATTTATGAAGTTGTGCAAGCTCCTGCATCGTCAACAACACCATCATGATCATACTTCATAATAAAATGCCTTGTGTAAACAACTAATGGGATTCTGTCGACAGAAATGTTTCCAGAGAGCTTTATTTTGAAACAGAAAATGGGTAAAAGTTTGGGTACGACAGAGATATTTGTATTTCCACATGTCTGTGAAAGATAAAGACTTTGAAACTGTAAAAAAAAAGGTGGTAAACGACAATAAAATTATCAAAACGCCATTATCACTGTCTACTGTAGCTGACACACGCACATGGCACGGGGAAAAAAATTGGCGAGTCACCTTTTCTTAAGATGTGCTGCGGCTGACACAAAGCTGAGACGCTCCAGACGGGCGCTGTTCACGAAGGCAGTGTGGCCGCTCTAACTTGTTAACATAAGCACTGGGGAAAAAAAACAACAGGTTCCACGACGCTCGCATGCTACTCATGCAGGCACTGTTTTCCAAGTGTTTTTCTTCAATATCCAAAAACAAATGTCTTGTTTTGCCTTAAACAGGCAATCCACAGACATTTAATGAAACAGACTGCAGTCTTTTGGTGTGCAGAGTTATGTTTTTACTGATTATAAGTAGTACTTTAAGTTGAAAAATTGACCACACCAGCATTTACCCTCTGGTAAAGCTGTACTCGCTTTATATTTCTCTATTTCTACATCTCTTAATTGCAACTCATGTTTTTAATCTTGTTAGGAATCCATTCTGACCTTTACAGTCCAAATTAAATTAGCATTTTAATGTTATTCTCCATTCTTCCAATTCTACTGGTAGCAATTTACTCTGTTTAATACCCTGACATGTCCTCGCTCTGAGCACTCGCAGCTCCCATCCACCAGCAGAAGTGGCTGACCCTGCTTATTCTCTGGTGCTGCAGGAGGATGAGCTGGATAATGATCCTCAAGATGGACTGACCACTATTATTGATGGATGGAGGCGACCCTGTGACCACACTCACTCCCAACACAATCTTCCTTAACATTAGCACAATTGATCTAAGAGGGGCCAAAAGCAGCTTCTAACAGAGAACAAATGATGTCTTTGTCATTTCGGAGTTTCGTGCGACTGATTTACCAACTCACAACTTCACTGAACTCACTTACGACAAAATATCTGACTTAAAACACAAAACACAATGAAAGAGGTTCAAACAGAATCATCAGCAGCTGACTATTTGCCCTTTCCAGAAAGTCCTCCTCACCCCTATAGAGAAGCAGTGCTGTTTCCAGGCAACAAAACCTGACAAAAATCTGCCAAGCAGGCTGCCCTGTGGTGGGAGGAATTATTTTTTATTGTTACAGGGGACATGCTTTCTTCCACAACCAGGAATTATTAGCTAGACATAAGAGATTTTAAACTGCAAATAATTTCACATTATGCCTAGATTAGACCATAATGTCTCTAAATTCTCCCTGTCAGCCTTCGATATGTCCTTCAGGTTAGGTATACAATGACCATACAACATACAAACGGTCTGCAGAGTCAGTCAAAAATAGACACGCCGAAAGTACCGCAGATCAGTGGTGTTTGGACATGTACTGGGAGGACATGTTCTCTCTTGGTGAAAACAAGTGTTTAGTCATGCAGTCTGTCAGGGCTTCACTTGCTGCTTCTGTTTTTGGTAACAGATGCTGTAAGAATTTATTTGCAGCTTATTATATAGGAGAATGCCACCAAGATGCAATTAGTATGTATGGGACATAAAACTGAGACAGGAAAAAAGTGGAAAAAAATATTTTGTGTGCCTCCCTGTGTTTGGGTGCATTTAAACTCCAAATCAGCAAAACAAAACAAAAAACTGCTGTTATGTCTTTCAAACTTTGCAATCTATTGAAAAACTTTGGATTTGGGCTGTGCTTGTTTGTTTGTTTGGGTCGAATAAAATGTACCCTAAAAAAAAAAAAAAAAAAAGGCTCTTGGGACATCCCTGCAACACAGAGGCTGCCTGTCGAGTGAAGCAAAAATAGAGACACTCAAGTTTCAAGAGAGCACTAGTGTTTCAGCAACCTCGCCCAGGTCCATCTCCATCCCATACATATACATCACTTTATACACAGCCACTTTGTGACCAACAGGACTCCAAGTTGTATAATTGGCATCTGTAATCTGAAAGGCTGAACTGTAACACTACACAATAATAATAATAATAATAATAAACAATAAAAAACTTATTATTATTATTATTATTATTATTATGAGATACTAATAGCTTTTAATAGAACAAAAAATACTGCATATTTTTACTATAAACTCCATTTGGAGAAGAGCAGCATTGGCTAAAAGCAGGCTTTTTGTACATAAAAATAAATGCACATTTATGTACACTGGTCTACAGTATTGAATTGTATGCAGCTTTCTTATTTTTCTAAAATAAATTAATAAATAATAAATGCAAGAGTTATAATAATAACTACTATAATAATCATTATTATTAGTAGTAGTAGCAGCAGAAATAGTAGTAGCACTACTAGCAGCAGCAGCAGCAGCAGCAGTAGTAGTAGTAGTGCAAGAGTTATAATAATAACTACCATAATAATCATTATTATTATTAGTAGTAGCAGCAGAAATAGTAGTAGCACTAGCAGCAGCAGCAGCAGCAGCAGCAGTAGTAGTAGTAGTAGTAGTAGTAGAAGTAGCAGCAGCAGCAGCAGTAGTAGTAGTAGTATTAGTAGTAGTAGTAGTAGTAGAAGTAGCAGCAGCAGCAGCAGCAGCAGTAGTAGTAGTAGTAGTAGTAGTAGAAGTAGCATTAGTGGTAGCAATATTATAAAATTTCCTGGAGAAATATCTCTGCAGTGTTTCCTTTCTACAATACATTCACAATCTGTGATACATTTAATGTGTGCCTCTTTCATTGCAAGGTATGTATATTAGTTGGTTTGTTGCCCAAAATCCTAAACATGTCCTTTCAATGGCTTAATGAGCATCTAAAATATCTGCGTTAAAAATAAGATCACAACTTCAGCCACCTGCCTGGAGGCACACTCTCTATTTTGAGATAATAGTGAGGCACCAGCAGGACACTTTAGTCTCTCTGTGGGGTGCTAGAGGTCACAATCTTCGACAGAGATCACACCGCTGACCACATAGCTCCGTGAAAGGCTTTAGATCAGCGTGTGACTTCAAAACAACTTGAAGTCTTTTGGATTAAACCCAGACTGGGATATTTTTAAACAGTAAATTGAGAAACAGTGGGGAAAGTGTTTCAAGCTCGTGAGGTGAAAATCAAATGTGTTGTTTATGTCCAGAGGGGCTCACTGACAGTCAACTATGTATTTGCAACAAAAAATAGAAAAAGGTGAAGAAGCTCGCAATTGTGCATACAACTGGGGCAAACTGACTCTTCATGTAACCTTGTGGCTTCTGACTAAAATATCTAAACACTCCAAGTGTAGACCCTGTGAGGTTTTTCATTGTAAAACTAAAAAATAAGAGAGTGCATGCTGCACATGCATGTTATTTATGCACCCATGAGTCCATAAAGGACAACAAAGACTTCTTGTTTCACCCTGAGTTCACTCATCCTGCCTGTTTCCTGAGTTAATTGGTGAATCAATGTTATTGACTGACCACAAAGTCCACTCATCGGGTTTCAAAGAGCTGGGAGCTCCTCACTGATTACAGAGGGGAAAGTTAAAAGTGAGTGCACACATTGGCTCAGCATGAAGGTAAGGTCAAGGCCATTTCACACCGTAAAACTAAACTGCGCTTCTGCCGATCTGAGGTAATGTACAGTATATATTTGGTATTTATTACATAATTATATAATGACATCATAAATCATCCTAAATTTTAAATGTGCAAACACAT
Organism: Plectropomus leopardus; assembly: GCF_008729295.1. NCBI lineage: Eukaryota > Metazoa > Chordata > Actinopteri > Perciformes > Serranidae > Plectropomus > Plectropomus leopardus. Next base: position 28,478,278 of record NC_056475.1, on the reverse strand, counting down.
TTAACAAAAATGACTCTGGGTTGCAAAATAAATCAGTGCACTCATGCTTCTACACACACACTACTCTCATTAAAATGGGTCTTGTATCCAGATTGTACCTACAGTAGATATTTAACTTGAATACATATACAGTACATCTGGTATTAACCCTTTGAAACCTGGAACACATCACTTTTCTGTGCTGCTCTCAGATGCCTTTGACAAGTATTCAAACCCTTTGACCCTCAGTAAGTTGGTTTTATGTCTTTCAAAAAAAGGCAGTCTTACTAAGAAATGCAAATTGCAAGAAATAAAAAAAAGTTTAAAAAAGTAAAAATAAGTTAAGGGAAAATGTTCAGCAAAAACTATATTTATAATAATATGTTGAAAACTATGTTACAGAATTATATTTCCTTCCTATAGTTTCCTTTTTTTATTTTGTTCTTACTTTCCTTTTTCTTCTAATGTGTGTCCTTTCTTGGTAGTTTTCTTGTACTTTTTTTGGTACATTTTTGGGTCATTTCTTCTCAAGTTACTCATTGCTTTCTTCCAGTGTCTATAACACTGAGATCAGATTGAGACAGGGCCGCTTTGTTAAGCTCAAACAAGGTCAAAAGCTACACTATTGTATAGTTTTCTTGTTTTTTGAAGAAGAGGAACAAGCCATCTTCAACAACTGAAATGCCACAGAGGAACGCTGAGGAGAATGCTGTTTCAATATGTAGCTGGTTTATTTCAGCTGTGGTTAGTGCCGTCACTGGATGATCTGCATGCGGCAACCTCATCACAACTAGGGGGAGAGGATGGTGATGGCGACCTTTACAGATGAAGAGGTGTGGGTGTCAAACATATATATATATTTATATATCTGTGAGCGTTCGTAGCTCGTAGCGTAGTAACTGGCTAATAGCTGCTGCCTCGCTGGTTTGCAATTATGTATTTCTACCTATGTAGTTGTTGTATGTGGATTGAATACATAATTGCATTGACATGTGTGTACAATTTGTTCACAATGCATCCCTCCAGAGGTGGTTTGGCTGAATGGATCACACTCAATTAAGTTTTGGTGCATTTACACCTGTACTGTGGCTAAGCACTACAAGAAAAAGAAAAGACAAGACAAGACAAGATGATACTTTGTTGTCCATTTTCATGGAATTTGTCTTCAAGCATCCTCAAACTCTGAACAATCAAAAGAATAGCATGAAAATAACCTATCCGCAAAATGCATTTTAATTTAAGTCGAAGAGGGGGCTGCATATTTTGCATATATTTTACCTTTCATATAGGCCTGTATTTGGGATCCACTGATACCCCTTTTCCACTAATACGTATCTGGTTCTGTTCTGGTTCCAACACCGTATTTTGAACTGTTGAGCATTTTGGCACCATGTTTCAAGAATCCTAAACAAAAGCGAATCAGGACCAGAGCTAAGGTGGTGGGAAAGGGGTAATAGTATTTAAATAGTATATGTTTTGTACCACGCAGTAACAGAATCTGACAAAATGAAAAAGTTCCTTTTTTGTTCCTTTTGGGTACTCCCACAGTATTTCCTTTCAGTAAGTCAGTGGTTAGATTATAGAGACATTTGCCAGTTGAGCTCACATTTAAAAAGATATTACATTAGTGATATACTTAACATTGCTCAATAATATTAAAATTTAATCATGACATCCAAAGTTGTCATTATTATTGACAACAGCTGCATAGTTCCAGCAGCCGTTTAAAGTGACAGTAACAAACTGCTGTTATGGCTGAAAATATATTAATATCTGACTGATGAATCCCAATTAAGTGGAGTAAGTATTAATTAAAGCCACTGTGGAGAGCTCTGCACTGAAGCTGCTGGAGCTAATATTAGCTTCACAGCCCTCCATACAGTAGCACATTCACAGCTTTTAAGGTGATAAGCTTAAAACTTTTGCAAGGTGATTCAGTAAACACATGATGTATACAGAATATATAAATGAGCTGCTCTCGTGCTGTCTTTGCTGTGTGTCCACGGTCATTTCCCTGTTTGTACGTGAACCTTTGGTCCTGTCTGAGGTCCTGAGCACTTTAGTTTTTTTATTCACCCTCTGAAACGTGGATCGACACTGGTTTACTTATGCTGCATTCAGACATCTTTCACAAGCATTTCAACCTCTGAAGTGTCAGCAAATTGGTTTGATTCCTTAAAAAAAGTGGGGGAAAGGAGCAATCAGCAATTTAACATAAGATTCGGACAGCCGCCAATGTGTCGAACAGATAAGGTCACATTACGTCACCCACCAGCAGGAGCGTTTATTAGCCTGGTAATGCGTGCTGCATTCTTATAGTTGGAGGTTTTCTACCTTTTGAGCAGAAGCCAGTGCCAAAGTAGTTTTTCTGTTTTCTCTGGTCATGTAACACCAATTTAAAAGGTATTTGTGGCTTCCTACTGCAGAGACAGCCTAGTTTTATGTCAGTACTCTGTGTGTGCTGTGTACTCTGCTTTGTTTAGCTTTCCCTCAACCCTGACCAGCCCCCCAGACCCTGGTTCCTGGGTTTTGCTTGTATACGCACTGTCAGCTGTGAGATCTTATACACAGAGAGGTGTGTGCTTTTCCAGATCAGGTCCAATCTATTTAATATACCACAAGAGGACCCAAATCAAGGCACAAAAACATCTTAAATATGATCTTTTTAATACATTTGCAAACTTTTTGGAAATCCTTTTTTTTTTTTGCTTACACATATACTGTACATTACTCATTTATATATTTTTACTGTCTGTTTGTCCATTAGCCGCCTGGAAAGAGATACAGGACCAGGACCATAAAAACACAGACTAATAGACTGAGGAATAGCTTCTTCACTCCATCCTCCACAACACACACACACACACACACACACACATTGACCGAAAGCTGCTGAGCACTGTTTTAAGCACATGCACTTTATATTGTGCAACAACTTGGTCCACAATGCACTTTAAACCTTAATGTTTACGTCCTAATGTTTTAAATTTTGCTTGTATTCAATGTTTTTTATTTCATTTTTTATAGCTGTTAACCTAAGAGTAACCAAAATTTAATTGTACATCTAAAATTACAAAATGCCATGCACATTGAATCTCCCGTAATCAAACTTGTTTTATAAATGAAAAAAAAAAAAGATTTGTTCATGTGTACCAGTCTGGCATTCTGTCAGCGTTTCTTTCATATGCCTCTGTGTCATTTACACTACACAGCTATATCTGAAACTGACCCAACACAGCCTTTATTTCATAGATTGGCATTCCCTCTCTACAAAAGCATCTTTGGCAAGCATTAAAAGTCCAGAAACCAGAACACAGAAATGAGATAACAGCTTGTTTTTTGTTGTTTGGCCAGCTCAGAGAATGTGATGAAAATAACCACAGCTAAATTCATCTGCCAGAAACTGTTTTCATTATACTCAGTGAAACCAACATTTGCTGGCTTAAACCAAGGTTTCCCACACATTGATTTGTTTATGGAAGGCAGCCATACATAAAACATCTGCTGCCATAAATAGATTTTCTGGGGCTATTAAAATATATATTCCGCATTGGTTATTAATTGCACCACTATCAAAGCGCAGAGTGTACTGTTGTCACAGAAGGAGCAGCACAACATTGGACGCCGTGAAAGTGAAAGTTAAGTCAAAAAGTGTGCATTCACTCACGCTGCACTCACTGTTTACAAGCCTTATTAAAATGAATATTCCACTAACACTCCAATTTACATGCAGCTCTGAATACTCTGACATGTCCCACCATGTCATGTCAAAATAGCCTATGGAAAACAGAACAGCTGGAGCCACTTGTAATTTTGCGTCTTTGCATCAAAAATGACTTTTTACAGTTTCCTACCAGTGTCAGACTATTTGGACTCTCTCTTTCCCTTGTTCTTTTACTTGAAAAGTTTGACATTGATATTTGTACATCACAAAATCCTGTTGATATTTTAGTCTTTCATAAAGTTTAAAAGCAGGTGTTTTTCTCCTTCCAAACAGAAATGAGGAATTTTCTTTTGCACACATCTCTACCCCACAGCCTTGCAAACTATTGGCGAGTTGGTTTGTGTACAACGTATCGATGACAGCACACTTAGCCGACCGCAAACAAGCAAGAGGCTGTGTGATGCAAACTGCAGTAAAAACCCCAATCGAACAAATACAAATATTTGGAATTAGTTGTATTCATGGTCAAATTATTCTCTCAAAACCTGTATATTACAAGCATATCCAACAAGTCTAAATAAAAATACGCTCAATTCGGATAACGTCCTAATTCAGAATATTTAAACAGAATAGCCATAGCCACAGTTAAACTTTCACAAGCTTTTTAAGAAACTGCCTCTTGTGAGTTGCATTCAAAAACACACCTCTTGCAGTTTGAAAACTGGACTTTTTCAAATTGTCTTTTAAATAAGATAACAATTCACCGCTCAGCTCTCACTTAACCTGTCTGCTATACGCCTTAAAATCATCAAAGAAAATCCTCTGCTGCATTATCTCACTAACAGGGTCTCGGAGTCAGGATGAGAGAGATCATTTAAAAACATCAACACTGGCAGGTTATCAACACACACATGTGTAGGACTGGTTTCTTCCTGTGTTATTTTTTTCTCCTCCCCTCTGTTTCCTCTAATGCTGAACTCCGGCACAGTACTCATCATGCCCCTGAAGCATTACATAACGTGGCTATGGAATGAAAACTGCATATCATTATGCTGTGCACATTCATTATGTAGAGCTGAATACTTAAGATAGTAGAGCTGGAAATAATTTTCAAAGTGTCAACGGAGATCTCACGACATGAGCTCTAAGAGGGGGCGCTTTTTAAGAGCTCAGTATGACTGCTATATAATTCGTTAAGGTACTTACAGAGACCTAAATAACTGAACGTGGCATATAAAGAATAGCTGACTGTTTTGTCAACGAGAAGTTCTGACAACTATAGACACTGTGAGGTCATTATGGCTGTCCTGCGACACCTATGTCACCACCAGGGAGTGAATGTTTTAACGATGCTGGTCCAAGTATGCTCAACAGCTCAGTATGCAATACACTGCAGTCACAGATGGAGAGAGTCTAATTGTCTTCCCGAGAGTTTAACGCATGTTTTTTCTTTATTCCAGGTAGCAGCATGGCAGTAATCTAATTAAAGGGAGCTAATTAAAGAAAACAAATTGTCCATTTTCTAACTGCTTTCAACTTTAGCTTCCACATTGCTGCAGTTACTACCTTTAAACGACAAAGCCTTCTGTCAGAATATGTCATCACACAGCTACTCATGAAGCACGTCACTCAGTGTGAATGTTTTTGGAGATGCAGTAGCACCTGTGGAAGACAAAGAAAAGCAAGTTGCCTCTAATCTCTCTGTGTAAACAAGTTTAAACCGCCTCATGCTGGCAGCCATCTGAGTAAGCACAGTTTTCATTACAGGAAAAGCAGCATATTTTTTCTCTCATTTCTTAAAAAAAAAAAAAAAAACAGGTGCTGATAAGTTAACTTCATTTCTCATAACTGATTACATCACATAATAACATTTCAGTTGTCATATTTGAGAAGCTGTAACTAATTATAGTTTTTTGTAACTTGATACATTACTCAAACAATTAAGTGATTATGAAAATGCATAGCTATTTGACTCACTGTCTAACAATGTCTACAAAGGTATTATTAATTGGCTGATGTTTTGGATTATACAACAGTTAGTTCCACCAAGCAATTTGACTGGACAAGAGGTATTCCATGAATGTTGATTCAGAGTGCCAGAGATGATGTTTTTCTTTAGGCCAACACGGAAGTGAGCATTTGCCACGTCAAAACCTTAGCATGTTCTGTTCAGCAAAAACAATCTTCACAAATGAACACCGCTTTTAGGATTTTTGAAGCCTGAATTCAATAGCCCAAGTAAAAAGCTGTAAACTAAATGTTAGGCTGTAAACGAACTACACCACTGTCAAATTATTTAATAATGCCACATTAAGGCTGTAAAGACGTGTTCCGCGTGGCTCAGCATGATGCAGCTCTGTACTCTCATTTAACCACTTGTTAGCAACTGCTTTTTTAAAAACACATAAAAGCAAGTTCACAAGTAGGGTATTTACTGACTTAATGTCATGGAACAAAAAGTGAAAGTCTCTGAAGCTTGTCACAGACATTACTAAAGGTATCTAACCAAAAACCCATTCAAAAAAAACAATTAGATGAAGGAACTTGAGGTGCTGAAATGCTGATGAATCTACAGGTGTTAGGACTCTGTAGACTAGCAACCCCTCACCAACCAAAAGGGCAGGAAACGAAGAAGAAGAAGCAGAAGAAAACAAAAAAAGGGAAATGCCCTGGAAAAAACGGCAGAATATTTTTTTTTTCAATTCTGTAGTTTTTTTAAAAAAAAAATTAAAATATATAATTATGATTGTTTGTGATTGATACAGTTTTCTGGGAAACCTTCCCTAATGTTTTTAAAGACATTTTTCTACATCTACCGATTTCTTGCAATCTGTGTGACATTTCTTACCAAGTTACACATGATCTTTTTTCCTAGTCATTCTGAAAGAAATCAAACCAATTAGCTCAGGGTTTAAAGGCTGTGAAAGCCATATGAATGCAGCACAAGAGCACTGATGCTGACCCAGGTTTCAAAGGGTTAACTAATGATTAGCACTTGTGTAACTGTTGTATAAAAGCAATATTACACTCAAGGTTGTGCTGTGCTACTGATTATCAGCATGGCTGTGTGCTTTATTGTATTACAGCTATTGTGACTCTACAATGCACACAAACCCACACATAAACACAGATGCAGACATGACCTCTGCCATGTGATGACAAACAGACTGCGGTTATCCCTTCATACAGCACTGACAATCCAAATGTTTGTCAGTACACGTGTATTCTAGTTTTTGAAAGAGAAAATCACGACCTCCATCAACACTGCATTTAATGTTACTACACTCTCATCCAACAGAAGGCAACCACTCTGTGACAGATACTAAGAGTGAAGGGCAGCACACTGAGGCCGACTCGGTAATGGCTTTCATGCAAAAGCCAGCGTGAATATTTCACCATGGCTTTCAGAATATCAACATCCTATATGACCAAAGGGGCCTCTGCTGCTGCTACATGTGTGTTCTAAAACATGTGTGGAGGAGAGAGATGTATGTGTACATTTTTAACATTTCCAGCCAGCATGTTGGGCTAACTCTCTTACTGGATGCAGCCTGTGTCTATACTTAGGCTGCAAACCACTCAATGGAGATTTTCTGCTTAAATGAAGAAGAAAGCTTGGCCCATGCAAGAGCTACGTGTGACCCTGTGTGATGGAAATAGTAGGAAAGCTGCTTTTAAAGGAGTTGCCTGTTGTCTGTAGCTTTAACTTTTGATACCTGCAAGCAGACAGCTTTGTTAGGTTCAAAAATATTAGGCTCGAAGTAATGACCATTGCTGAAACCCTTGATACTGCTTTTCTAACAACTATTTAACAAGTCATGCTAGTGGCTGCGTGAGGCTGTGCAGGCTAACATGATCATTATGCCAATATTAGCATGCTGATGTTTAGCAGCTATAATGTTTAACACATTCATAACCTTTTAATCTGTTCAGCCAACTAAATTATGTGTTCATATCTGTACTCAGAACGGGCAGAGTTAAACCCGAAATGGGGCGCACTTAAGCTGGAAAAAGTTGGGACCTAACCGTGAAATGATATTTTTAGCGTGAAATGATATGGGTTGATCAGAAGTTGTTATATTTATTATTTATTATAAAACTATCATGTCCTAGAATGACCTTCTGATTATTTTTGATAATAAAATCTCTTATACCTATGTTTTTTTTTATTACTATTATTATTAAGTTTTTCCTTATTTGAAGAATTTGCCTCTGTGAGCACTGGTGGTTTGGGGGACACCAGAAGCATTCCCGCTGCCTCTCTTTTTTACATATGTCCACCTTTGGAATTCAACCTTCTCTTGGCCACGTGAGACTGACGAGACATTGCGCTGTTAAGTCATGATATAACGCATTTCAATAAAACTCAACAGAAACAAAACAAAACTCACCCAAACCGTCTTGATTATTCTTGCTAGAAATCTAGATAGTTAATACACTATTCCAACAAGCACAAGCTCTGTTTTGGTTGAAATATATCCTTATTTTACCATGGTCTCTCCGCCTGCTGGCCACCGACTGCTTACAGTCCTGTAACTTCTCCCTCCACCACTGGGTGTCACCAGAGACTGAGCTGTGGTGGTGCATGCTGTGCACTACATACAGCGAGTTTAACAGAAAGAGCAGTGCCTGTATTTATGATGGTATTGAAAAACATGCCTTTTGGATTTGTAAATAACCTGGTATACTGTAACACTCCGATACTGAACACATCTACCCATATGAAGATTTTTCTTCGTCACAAGTACAAATATTGATGGATATGTAACTCCAATGATACTCATACTCATAAAAGCACATTATCTGAACCCAATACATGTTTCATCAGAGTATGTGGCTCAACCCTACCAATTAGCATTAAACACTAAATGCATCATAAGCTAAATTACTGGAAATATCACAACAGATTTGATTGATATTACAATGGCACTTGTATATTGTGGATAACATGTCACATGAAAAAAATCTACATTAGGCACTCAACAACTAGCACAAAGCTTATAGTATACATAGAAGCCAAATTAACAAGTGCACATAAAGCAGTAAGATATCAGTATTTTCTTCATAAAAGGAACCACAATTGTGTAAAACATCATTAAAACATCATATTAAAAAAAATTATGTTGATTTTCCGGATACAAGTTATGAGGAGAAAGACCGTGCATATACTTGTTGCTGTGAGTAACACATTGCTGTGAGAGGAGGATTCCCCTCTCCAGTGATGTAATTTACAAAAGCAAACAGTACAAGCTAAGCAATGAGAGTTTGAAACATGGGTTTTTTCACAAATAAAATCCTGCAGTTCTGCAGCTTGCATGAGGATTTGTGTATACTAATAAGGCAATAATATTTTGCTTGCATCCTCTGCCAAGTGTACTCTCAGAAGTGCCTGTGTGCTGTTTAAGCATACCGCAGCAGAACGGTGAGCTGGCTGACAGGAGTTCAACCCAACTTCTGCTGCCATATCTCAACAAACAGACAGGCAGCTGGGCTCTCGAGTTTGCTGACTGATGCATACAGTAGTTAGAAGGGAAAAAGTGATAAAAACATCAAAGCTCACTCTTTCGAGAGATAATAACCTGCAGTAGATATGCGCGGAAAGCATTGTTGCATCCTATAGCAACAACGGAAAATAATTTATTCAACTCTTCACTTCAGTGCTCAAAGCAACAAGGTGATGAATACAATCAGGATTATGAGGGAAGACAGGAACACGCATGCACATGCAAACATTCAGAAATAACCAACATGTTGACAGAGCTTCTTTCCTCCACAGCATTCCTCATTCTCTCACACTGCGCCCTCTCTGTCTAAGTCAATGTCTTCCTTCCCCCCCCCCTCTTTGGTCCAATGAATCCTTCATTCAAGCTGTGTTTCTTACCTTAGTGGTGACAATGCAAAGACAATCCATGCTGGCCAGACAAAAAAGGAGCTCTCAACCTATGCCCAAATTCATCACCACTAATTCACCACTGGAGGAAATAAAAGCCGGAAGATGGAGAAAAATATACCAGGTTGAGGAAACGAGGAGGAAAGATAAAAAAGAAAAAAAAAACGTAGGTGTTGCTGAAGAAGAAGAAGAGGAAGAGGGGGGGGAGATGAGGAAGACACACACTCATACGCGCGCGCGCACACACACACACACACACACACACTCACACACGCTGATGAGGGAGAGAAGCCACGGCGGACAGACGTTACTGCATGTGGGCCCCTTGTGAGGATTGGGATGCCTCCTCCACAGCGCTGAAGGCGATCAGGATTCCTAACGCCATCTCAGAGCTGAGCATGCGTCATCAGCCAAAACATTCGCACACACAAACACACACACTAAAAAATAAATAAATTTTAAAAAAAGAAACGCTTCGCAGCTGGACTGGCCTCCTTCAACAACCCAAAATCATTCCTTCGCTTCTCTCCCTCTCATTCCTCCATCTCTTGTTTTCAGTTCATCCTCTCCTCCTCTCGCTCTCTCCTGTCTCCAGGCTGAGCGAGTAAGCAGCGTTATGGGATGAGGCAGAGAGCGAGGGAAGAGAGTGAAGGACAAGAGCGTCAGCTCAGCAGAATGAATTAGATTCCCATGCTCTCTGTCTCGCTGGCTAATAGCTGCTGTGGCAGACTGTTGGAACTTAATAATCACGTATGGGTTTTAATTTCATCTGCAAAGCAGAGGCAGTGCTGCCTTGAGCTAACTTCGTGACAGACTTCTTACTGAGTGTGTGTGTTAAAGATAATAACCCAGCAACAAACAAAACACAATTAATTCTACCAACAGTGACATGACTTCCATCACATCTATGCTGGACAACAGATGTTTGATTTTAATAAAATGGCAATATGGCTTTAGTGACTCTTTTGCTGCATCATCATTCCCCTATAATAATAATGCTGAATAGAATAGAATGCACCATAATGCTGAATCAAAGATATACTAATACTGCAAAGCACTAGTAATGACAGCGATAATGATAGAATGAAACAAAAGAAATTTAACTACCTCACAGCTACTTTTGTTAGTGTTTTTTTTTTTTCATTTTTCCAAATGAACTGACAGCAAAGTTAATATTACAAGGGTTTCCCACACATTCATTTGTTTGTGGGAGCTCACGTGATTGTATCTGCTTCTGCCCCGTCTGTGCCCAGAGTACGCTCTGTGTTCCGAGAGTGTGGTGCAAAAACAACTGCATGATATATATATATATATATCATGCAGTTGTTTTAGCACCACACTCTCGGAACACAGAGCGTACTCTGGGCACAGACGGGGCAGAAGAACATCAGACATAGTAAAAGTGAAACTTAACCGTTGACTGCGTTGGGATTAAAAGTTGAAGGAAAAAATTATCTCACAATGAGTTCTGCCTGCATGGTGCTCACTGACCTGCAAAAGTCCAAATCTAGTGATGGGAAACCAAATAATTTAAAGGAAACACTCAAGTTCCCCCCAACTACCACCACACATTGAATGCATTTCTCTGGGTAACACTGAATTTAGTTCAAAACTTGTTGGACACATGAATAAATCCTTATATGTAACCTTTTAATGGTCATTAAAGCATGCTACAATTTGAAAGCTACAGGTTTTGGCAAAAAGTGCAACACCTGAAATTGCAATTCAACCAAAAACAATTTTCCTGCAGTGAAGCCCTGGCAGCAAGCATTCTCAGCAGCAGATTTCTCTGCCATCCACTGCACTAACCTCCCCACCAGGGACCATAAACTACATCAACTGCTTGTCTCCAAATGTGTACTGTCATCACAAAGTGACACAACCAATACAGAGTCAACAAGACTGACAAACTGAACACTTTCATCAACAATTACACTAGAAAATCACAGCAACATTTACCAAAAACAAATGCAGCTCACAGACACATGATAAGCGTAAGATACAGCGGTCCAGGATCAATCATGGAAAAGCATTACAAATGTAAAATTTTTTTTTTTTTTTTTTTTTTTTAAGATTACTTTACTTACTTTTGGACTTTTTTCCTTTGACTAACAGAACAGTTACAGCATGAAAGGGGGTGTGAGAGGGGACAATATGTACCAAAGGGCCCAGGACAGAATCAAACCTGCGGCCACTGCAGCAAGGACATAGCCTTTGTACATGGTGTCTCTCACTTAAAAATGTTTATAGTCAGTATAATCTCACACTTTGTTTCAGCTTTTTTTTTGAGTGGGAAAAACTCAACTCGATCAACAAGGCTAAATGAATTTAAAAAAAAAACACGTCATAATAGACAGGATTAATTAAAAGTTTCATTAACTAACAGTAGCAGTCATACATTTGTAAAATACAACCTTTATGGCTAATTTCTACTTTCCTGTGAGGACATGAATGACAATGCTTCTGAAATTGTAAGGATTTCGATGAATTAATCTATTTTTGGCAGCCTGCTATAATTAAAAAATGTGCACAAATAGATGTTCTATTTCTGGAGCTGGACCATTCATTAGAAGCACTATTTTAATATTAATATGGTTATTTCCAGGACTACACTGAGCAAAGAGTGTACTCTGTGCAGAGAGGGAGCAGCAAAGGGTCATGTTCTCTAAAAGTGAAACTTAACCGTTCATTCTGCCAGGTCTAAAAGTTTGCCTTCACTCTCAGCAGGTGCTCCTCTTATTTATCACTCTGATCTGATCAGCTGTAAATTGATCAACAGATCAATTATCCACCTCCACAAGTCACAAACTGCTGCTGAGGAAAAAAAGGACTCATGGATAGCTATGCCTACACAGCACTCACAAAACCACAGAAAACTCTGAAAAAATGGGAAAAAATATTGTATTATATTCTGTAACATGATTTTTTAGTTTTAAAGAGTATAGCATGCAAAAGGCGTCTGAATGCTACACAAGAAAACTGATGTCTATCCAGGTCACAAAGGGTTATTAAAAAAATTGAACGCACAGATGCAGTGATCACAGTTAAAAGAGCCTTACGTCGGTTTCAAAAAATGCATTAAATGCTGCTCTCTTTTACTGTAAATAACAGACTTTAATATCCTCATGTGCAGGATGCATGTATCTGTTCTGTATACACAATACTGCGATGGGAGATGTTACTGCAGTGATGAAGGAAATACAGGATATATTGCAGCACTGCATAGGTTCTGAAAAGCTGTATCTCAGTCTCTTAGTGCTGTATATTAAAAATCAATAAACTGCCACATCAGCCAATATGATCCCCACTCCCAGGTTAAAATAGCAACTCGGACTGTCAAACCTCCACCTTCTAAACACAACAAGCCTCTGAACTACAGCACATTTTCCCCTACCTACACTGCTCTGGTACCTGTTTGCTGGAGCCATCCTGGTGGAGAGGTGTGGTGCAGAATTTGACCTTGATTACTGCTTTCATTTGGGGACGAAGCAGCGATCCTACACTCCCAATCTCCCGTCGTTCCTTCTGAACACATTGACCACGCAGCTCAGACTCCCTCTGCCAGAGCAACAGGGCTAATCTTTTCAGGTGATGCAGCTCTGAGAGCTTCGACTTATTGCATTAGAGACAAGGAATACTTTAACCACCTTTGTTAAGGCTGCTGCTTATATAGACTAGGTGTGACAAGTTTGGATTTGTTTGTGTGTGCAGGGCTGATATTGCTAAGAACCTACTGGACAGATTTACTTTTTGACCTTGGAACTGGCCTGCAGCTGACCCCAACACATTCTCCTTAATCATTTACTGGCATGGCGACTAAAAATCATCGGATCTGCTCTCTGACTTCACTCCAGTAAAACCAAATGAAAATGAAAAATGGGCTTAATGCAGATTATTCACTGATGAATTTGTATTCATTTCAGGAAGCACACATGGCAGCCAAAATGTCTGCACAGCTCATTTGAATTCACATACTCAGTTGTGTAATTAATTATTTGATAACAGATTTAACATATCTTTTCTACAAATATAATTCTCACTCTTTGGTTTTCAGAACAGCATGCAGAGTGACAGAAAATCCAAACATACAGAAGCAAGTACAATGTAGTGACCGACAAGATCCATGAGGATTTCATAAAGTCGGTTACTCACCAAAAAAATCCTACATGATATAAACAGAATACACAGTGAAATTCACTGAAATCACTGCCAAAATACAAGGTGGAAATTTAAAAAAATGATGCCCTTTCTGAAATAAACTAGAATTACTGACTCAGTCGTATGCCTCCATGAGACATACAGGTCACAGTTATAGTTTCCATCCATGTCTGGTCACACTTATATGTAGCCATGACAGTTGACATTGCATAAAATTTGGATGTGAAAAAGCTACAAATTCTACAACACAGAAGCTTCACACACATCTTCAACTGGGTATCACGAAAGATCTAAAGAATCAGCGAATTTCAAGATTAGAGTTATGGAGTTAAATAATGGCAAGAGAAGTGTTTATGTGTTTAAGTGTTAAGTGTTTATGTCAGAGTGACCTCATCAGCTCATCGTTGAGTCCAACTGGACATTTGTGTCAAATTTGTAGCCATTCTTGTGATGTCCCATTCACAAGAATGGGACAGATGGACAACCCCAAAACATAATGCCTCTGGCCACTGCTATCACTGGTGTGGAAGCACAAAAACATGGGGCCCTATCTTACACCCAGCACACAGCAAAACAGCAAAACTGTCATTGCTACATTCAAACTGATGCAGTTGTCATTTTTAGGGCCAGTGCCACATAAGTAGCAAACAGACTCGTGGCTATCTGTGCGCCCATGAGCATACAGATCGGAAAATGACGTGTGGTCAAGCGCAGAGAGCAATTGCACCATTAATAAAAAACATACTTCCAAAGTCAGCTGTGCAGTATTTGCGTGCTATTCAAAGGCAACCGCATTTTACAGAAAGTAAGATGAACGTACACAGGCACAGTTCACATCGTGCGTACACTGTGCTTGTTACACAAACAGGGACCCACTGATTGGTTGTGGGTAGTTGAAATAAAGAGGAAAATATTCATATTAAATATCAATATTAATATTAAATATTAATGACATTCTCTAAAACAACCAACCTGATCACATTCACCACTCCTGGCTTACTGATGCTAGCCACCTGTTGCTTTTAGATTTTAAGATATGACTGATTACTTACAAAGCTCTGAGAGGCCTCACTCCAGGTTACTCATCCAATTTAATTTTGCCATACGTCCCCTCTTGCACCCTGAGATCCTCAAATGTGTCACTCCTTGTTGCTCTCAGGTCCAGATTAATTCACAAGCATGACAGAGCTGCTAGACTTTGAAATGACCTGCCTGAGGAGATCAGGGCAGAAAGCTCCATCTAATCTTTTAAATCATTTTCAAAAACTCACTTTTTTTCAGAAATGCTTTTCAGTGATTTTATTTATGTTTTAGGATTTTTTAAATTCATCTCACGCTGTTTTTACTATGTAGTAAATTATCTAGTGTTTAGCTCATTTCATTCTGTCTGTTTTTATGTGTTGTCTTTTGTAAAGCACTTTGTCAATTTCTGTTTTAAAAGGTACTGTATACGTAGTTTAGCATAATTATATTATTAAAATATGAACATAGCAGAGAGCAAGGCAGAGCTGCAGAGCTGCTGTCCAGCTCCACATTAAGACAGACGCTGCACATTTACACACGAGGAGCAGCGTAATATCAGTTATTATTTCAAAAGCTACAAGTTTAGTTCTATGTTCTCCTTCAAGTTTAAAACCACTGTGTGTTGTACATTTACTTTATATCTTATTGTTAACTTAAAATTTCTTTATATTTCCTTAATTTTTGAAGTTGTTGCTACTTAAAAATGTCAAGTTGAATTAAATAATTTTTTCCCAGGTTTTAGCAACTTTAGTAAACCAAAATTTATTCTGCCATATCTCTGCATTCTGCTGGTTGCAAACTAGTCAATCTGTATTTGGTAAACATGTTAACAAAACAGAACTTGCAGATCTTGTAACTAAGACAAAACTCTCTTCATGACGATCCAGTGTAGTCAGACTAACTTTGTTTACTGAAGTTGCCAGCGCTTAAAAATTTCAAGGTAGCTTCATTTGACATTTTTAAGTTACAGCAACATCACAAAATCAAGTAAATTCAGCTATATTTTGAACTTACCAATTAGATGCAAAATAAATATTTATTTAGATTTACAGTTAGATTTACTTTCCTTTTTCAAGGCAATCAGTTTCCAAGATTATTTTAAGTAACATCAACTTGTCCTAATTGACTTTGTATTTTGCACCAAGATTATGCACCGTTTAACTCTGAGAAGTGGTTAAATGCACTTATTCCATGTGCTACTGATTGTTTAAATGCAAGGCACTATACCCCCTCATTGTTTTACAACTGCAGAAAGGCTGAACAAGCACATCTACGAGAAGCACAAAGAGAAACTGCGCTCTGAAAACATATTCTAGTCAATTTTACTCTGCACTCAATGCACACAAGATTCCCAATGTCAGCAAACGTAATTTACACAGAAAATATTTGATTTACAGAGTGAATAAAAAAGCTCTGCAATTCCTAATCACTTCATGTCCTCTGAGACTCTCCAGCAAATAGGAGCAAAGATTGAACTGTCATCTTTACCAAGACCGGTCATTCCCTGCTCTCAAGTACTCGGACGGACAGAAGACGTTCAGCTTGTGTCCTATCAGCGATGTCCACGGGGCGTTGTTATTACTGGAACAGCTATCTTTAGCCTGAGCCCAAGCCCTCCAACCACATCGCCTCTCCTTGCGTCAACACAATCTAATCTACACTTGTGAACTTGTTGGGGATATGAGTTACAAACTGCTGATTGAGGAATTGTTTCGTAACCGTTACGTTGAAGATGCATTGGGCTGTGTTCTACCGTGCCGTGAGTGATGATGAGGTAAAATCAAAAATACATCATAGAACAAAATGGACCACAACTGATGCGGATGACAATAAAATGGGGGACTTGGTGTAATGTACACTCCCAAATTACTCAAATATTCCACAAAATTAATGCAAGACACACAGATTATTTACTCTCAAAAGTAGGGTGTGGTTTCAGGAGATAACTCACCTCCGAGGTCTTGGCACTGCTCTCTCCCTTCTCCATCCCGCTGGGTTCAGAGCTGCTCTGCTCCCTCTGCTGGGAACAATAAACAAGTGCATAAGAAACTCTACACAACTATTTACAAACTGTAACACACACCAACCTGAACAACAACCAACAGATCAGATAGACCAATAGAACAGACTCTCAGGTAAAGAGTGCTTTGCAACCTGATGCATTGTTAATAGGTCTAATTTAGGCCTTTTCATATAGACTGGTGCACTGAATTAGAAGCTTACCATTAACCCCTTAAAAACAGAAAATTGACTCAATCTCATATCAAAAATATGTGAGGCAACAAACAACTTCACAAGAAATTACCCCAAATTTGCAAGGAATTAGTGAAAAAATTGCTTCCTTTTCAAAGGAAATAAAAATAATTTGCTCAAGTTTCAAAGGTTTTAACGCTTGTTAAAACACATCTGAACATAACACAAGAAACTGATTTTGATCCAGGTTTCAAAGGGTTAAACTGAGTTGGGACCTTAAGCACTGAAATTCTCAAAAAAAAAAAAAAAAAAGCCATCAATAAAAATACAAATCCACAAAACTGCATAATACAAATACATTTCCTTATATTTCAAAGGCTCTGACTGTGCAATGTAATAAAAATGTATGTTACATTTTATATAAATGCAAAACAACAACAGGGTGCAGTTGTAAGGATTACGCAAGAACTGGCACTGACAGATAGCTGGAGTCATCATTGGCTGGCCGGTCTGTCTGCTGCTTTGGTAAGTCTAATTAGAAGCTTGGATAGCGTAAGCCTATATGTGCCCGTGGCAACCAAAAATAAATCCCTCGCACACTAAGACATACTATAAATCCTGAGTTCATACAGGCCTGCTTTATCCCTTCTTCTGTTTATAGCAGCAAGCTCTTCTTACTGACTGATTCAAGTTAACAAATAAAGAGTGCATTTTATAATACAAAATTAGCCCCCGCTGCATGTTGGGAGTGAAATAGGGGCATTGATCTCACTGAAACACGAGCAAAAAAATGGCTGATAAGATAAATCAGCCAGACTGAACAGGTAGCATACCAAATATACAGCTTACAATTGTATAAAAACATTTTAGATGTAAAATACCTCTAATTTTTTACTCATTCATTTATCTATTTTATTATCTTTTGGGCATTTGAGGACCTTGTGGAGAGATGACAGGAAATAAGGAAAAGAGATGCATTAAGGTGCTCAGCAGGATTTGAAATGGGATGTTTCGGTTCATGGTTGGCACCTCAACCTTGAGCCACTGGCTGCCCTCACTCATGAATTCATGGCTGTCCTTTTGCATCGGCCCCCAAGAGGCCATTAGGAGGCAATTTTTTCATTTCATTCATTTACTCTACTGTTTTAGACTCAGCTCAACTCACTTTCAACAGAAACTGACTTTAACCCCCCAAAAATAATTTATTGCTAGGGGTTAGAATCGCCAGAGGCACTGTTATATATTATAACCATACTTCAGTCATGATACAATATTATTACAATAAAAAAAAAAAAAAAAAAAGATATGCTGAGTATTTCAACGACATGTATTGCCACATTTTGCAATTTATTGCCTTTTTTCATCAGGAAATTTTGTCCCCCCCCCCCCCCCCCACACACACACACACACACTAGATTGTAAGCACTTTCCTCAATGGAGTTATCTGTATCATCAATTGATTGTTATCATACGTCTGTAGTTTGGTTTTGTTATTTTTCGTTTCCAGCAAAAGTACCTGTTACAGTGTGTCTTTGGCAGTGTATAAGTAATTTCTCTTGTATCAATTTCTAATACAAAGCTTGTGCAGCCCTTGTCATTCACAATAGAAAGGGTTAAAACTAATTACTGATAGGTTATGTACATGTTAATGAAAACTATCAAGCTTGTTGACCTAAACAATATCAATTTAATTTTGCTGTGCTGAACTAATCTCTACTAGACTGCATGCCAAATGTATTTATTATTTATTTATTTATTTATTTATTTGAATAAGCCCTATGGACCCTGTTAATTAATTTGGATGCGGCCATCTGCTATCTCATGATTTGACAGGACATTTGCCTAAGCTTCAGAGGGCTGACTGTGTAACTGAACAGGGGATATAACATCAGTGTACTGATGACCTTATGGTGGGGTCATCAGTCTCTGAGGACTTTTCTAATCCCCTTCACTTATCCTTATCCTGGTACTACGGGATGACCTCATCAAAGTGGTTCAGCAGCTCCTGCTGTTATAGAGGAGCTATTTCAAAGCTATAAAGACTTTGCACACATGCACTGTGTGGAAATGTGTATTCAAGTTCCTCATAACTGATTCTTATTGTTTACTGCGAAGAAAACAGCAGGTATGACGCACCAGTTTCAACTATGGAGACAAATAGGATTACTAATGGATTACCAACTGATTGGTCCCAGTCCAAGCCAAACATGCTATTAGTAACACGCCTGGTGTGCACAGACCCACTGGTCTACACTCACATGGCCAAGGGTCTCCTTCAACCGACAGACAAAAACAAAAGCCGCATCATACCAGGATTATCAGTCTGTTTTTATGAGCAAACCTCAAAAGGTACTGACCTACATTTGAACTGGCATGCTTTTATGTAATGATGTTTCTCCACGCACTGTTTCCACTGGATTGGTTTGCTGGCATATTCAAATACAGCTTTCACCCAAAACAGGGGCTGTAACGGTTCAGTAACACCACAAATAACACCTAGGTTTCTGCGTATTTTCCACAGTGTGAATCAGATGGCTGTCATATTGAGGATGGTTCCACTCTCCCACACATCCATCTTATTACTGATGGAGATTTTGAAGAGGATTGCACTTTTCGGAGATTGCACTGTACGTAACACAAAGAGCAATGCTGCGTTTGAGCAGGGAATGGAATGGCAACCATTGTGCACCACTTGTTCATGCATTTCATTTTTGATATTTTAATGTTCTTTAATTATGAAGGACTGACATGAGATGACTGATAGAAGCGGCTGAAATGAGTTTGCTCCGTAGGGTGGCTGGACTTAAAGATAAGGTGAGGAGCTCAGACATCCAGGGGAGCTTTGGAGTGGAGCCACTGCTCTGTCATGGCGAAAGGGGCCAGTTGAGGTGATTCAGGCATCTGATCAAGATGCCTCCTGGGTGCCTTCCCTTAGAAGTCTTCCGGGGACATCCAACTGGTAGGAGGCCCCGGGGCCAACTCAGAACACAGTGGAGGGATTATTTATCTAATCTGGACTGGGAACGCCTCGGGATCCCCCAGGAAGAGCTAGAAAGCATTGCTGGGGAGAGGAACATCTGGAATACTTTGCTCAGCCTGCTGCCATGGCGACCTGGCTCCGGATTAGCAGATGAAAATAGATGGATGGGTGGATGGACTGACATCAAACCATAACTTAACAATAATGGTGAGACTGGTATAAAATGGTTGCCTAGATCCAGATTGCCCACTTCATTGAGTTCTAGCTGACGGTTTCTCCTGGTATCTTTGACATGAATCGGTAGCGATCCTCGGTTAGAATATATAAAAAACAATGAGCTCTGGTGGGGGGGACTTGATTAGCAAATCAGCCACAAAGGCAGGACTAATACTGTTGCCAAGCTATTGTCCAGCGTTGTCAAGTGATAGTCCTGAACAAGAGGGAGAAATAACAGGGTTCCCACACATTGTCATGGATACAATTTTTAAACTTTTCCATGAGTTTTCAAGGACCTTTGACAAAATTTCTGTTTTGGACAACCATGCTCTTCACCGTGTCTGCAGCACTTGTGGCCCTGCTATGACAATTTTACACACACACACATGCGCAGGACAGTGTCACTTCCCACACCGCCGCCACACTGCGTCACATCTACACAAAACATGTCTTAAAGGGGAAGGCCTGGCCGGTATAAGTCACGGAAAAAAATGAGAATCATATCAGTTTTTTACTTTTATCAAGCACTAAATTAGTTGTTTGCATTAAATTATCTTACTTGACATGTCACATCATTTGATGCGACTATTGTACATTGCAATGTCAATACCGAATTGATATATTGCGCAGCTGTAACCTGACACATATTAGAGCAACATTATGTCCACAACAGACTTATGAAAAATATCATGTCACACGAAGATTACTGTAGCTACAAATATTTGACACAAAACAAAATTCTATGACTTTTTCAAAACTTTCAATGATTTTTTTATAAATTCATGACTTTTCCAGGCCTGGAAAAAAAAGATTGTGAAATTCCATAACTTTTCAAGGTTTTCCATGATTGTGGCAAACCTGTAATAACAACAATGGCGAGCGTTACAGACATGATAGACGCTGCTATCTAAGCTGTTCTTAAACCATGTCTTCTTAATATCGCCCAGCATTGTAGTTTGTTTTACTTTACTGTGCTCCGCTCTTAAAACCACAGCAAAACAAGTATGTTGGCAATGCAAAGCATCAGTGTGAACTTAAAATGATGTTTAAGATTTAGGCCAGTTTGGTGGTCTCCAGTGATTAGTTAGGTAAAATGTAACTCACCCACCCCCACAGAAACTGGTTAAACTGGATGCAGCTATTATCAGTTTTTAGCATTAACCCATTATTTTGTGGCTGTTACAGCACTCAGATGCATTGGGGAAAATAAACATCCATCCAGCTCCTATTTATGGTATCACTATGCAGTATATCATCTAATAATATTAGACAAAACAAGAGGCATAAAGAGCCACATTAAAGAAGAGACTCTTGATAATTCATAATGCTAAAGCTACATTTTGATTCCTCTTTCATGCTTTTTCAGTTCTTCATGCCCTCAACCACTCAGCGCCCTCTATTCATCCCCCTTAGTTAGAATGTCACAGTGTAAGCGTATGAGCATACATCAGCTCTCTCCCTCTTACACACACACATACACACACACAATGTCTCTCTTAATTTAGACACTGCCAACAAAGAGCACCTTTGTTCTTTCAAATGTAAATACATTTAGCTGATGTACATGACAGAACCTGTGTAGTTAGTCACAGTTCTCGGTCTTGCTCGATGAGTCTGTGCTGTGTCTGTACAGTAAGATGTTAAAGTCTTCTCCTCTGAGATGTGCTATGAGCTCTCATCCTATACTACACCTGCAAATAACAGCAGTAAGATTCCAGCTGCTGCTACCACAAATTTTGAGAACTGTTGTTGTGGAAAAAAAAATCATGTAAAAAATGACAGCTTTCATAGATCATTTGCAATGTGCCGAATGCTCAAGTTTTTTGTGTATTACTCCAATTTCAGCAGCATATGCTTTTATAGGAAAGTGCAGATAAAGACTTTCTTTAATGTCAACCACTGCTCTCTTTATGACAGGTGTCAAAAATGCCTCACCCTTCTCCCTTAAAGATAGAGAACCAATAAGCAAACAGTTGTTTATCTACAAATCCAGCAGTTATGGAGGACCTTAATAATTCATACCGACTCTCTTTTAGCTCTTATTTTGGTCTCTACCAAGCCTGATAAGACCATCCTGATGACGTGAGCTCAACATGCTGTTTCTTTTTTTAGTCAGTCTGGACTCTCAAACAATTTCAATCCACTGCAGTCTAGCTGGCCAATCCGGTAAAATCCCCTGTAGCTGAACACAAAGGCAGCCAATAAGGGACTGCGTTACAGTTGATGATGTAGCATGATGGCCGCTGCATTGAAAACAGCAATAAGTGAAGCTAAATCAGTAAAAGAGTCAATAACAACAACTAAACTACAACACGATGATGCACTCGCAGAATTTCTCAGAGGAAAATACTATTCTGCAGTTTTTCTGACTGGCTTTGGCACAAACCTGATTTACTAACTGACTCTGTTGACAATGAAGATGTTCCTCGGTACAAATCCATGTTTATTGTTGCTTCCTCACAGCCATGCAAATCGGTGTTCACAATTCTTCTAACAGAAGACAAGGAGCCTGCCAGCTAGTATTCAAATGCCCAGAGGCAGCTGGTTGCTGAATAACAAATGCTGAAAAACTTCATGGGGATTGTTGTCAACGAAGTACACGTCACATACAAAGGGTAAATATAAATGAATTGTATTTCTTAGACCGCAACTGTCAAACTGACAACGTATTTGTGTAGTAGAGGCTAGTGCTAATGCCAAGATGGGCTGAAGGAGTTTGTTTGTCAAAGCGATTGGTTATACATTGGTTTTTAAGAGCTTTTTCACTGAAAACAGCAGCCTGCTGCGTCCCAGACTGAAATTATGAAAGTGCTACAAGTCAACCAAAACAGTCGACTTGTGTGCCAGACAGATTCAACTTCTCCTCATTGTCTCTGGAGGCTTTTATCATACTAATATTTGCACAACAGATTGTTATCCCAAGTCTAACAGGAGCACCGAGCTGTAATTAGGTAAATATTCAAAATTCTCTTTTCCATTGTCCAGCATGCTCTTATACATTTGATGTTTTCCTTTGACGTTTGACTGGGGCTCTTTTTATGATGTTGATGCTGATGATGATGATCATTGCACTTACCTCGGTAGAAGCATCTGACTGGCGAATTAGCGCGACCTACTGCTGATTTTAATCAACATCCAATATTTGCATAACAGTAGTGAATGGAAAAGCAAATGAAAAAACCCCACATTTTCCTGAAAATAGGGTAAAATTCTGCTTTGAACTGTCACAATGTTTTCACACTGTCATTTGATAAATTCTTTATAAATTCATTATAGACACTTTAAATAACATCTGTTTTAAGTCTTTTTTAGTGATTACCGGAGTTAAACCTTATCTCTCCTGCTGCTCCTGGCTGCAGACTTAATTCAACTCCTTAACTAAGACTTAAAAGAGGCTTTTTAAATCCTGTCCAAACCCTCCAGCCACAACAGATCCAGACAGACACTACTCTCCCTAAGGATATTGTGCACATGCTGCTAGATACATATAATTAGCATAAAAATGTTTACATTTACTTTTTCTACCTTGCTAGAAAAGACAAAGCAGGTGAATAATTATTTCTTCCTATTATAAATTCAGTATTTCAGGATATTGTGTGAAGATGAATCCCACATGAATAAACTTTGTAGAAAACACTTTATATTATGTTCAGCCATTGGTCATGACATTGGTCACTGGAACTCGTGTCATGATTTAACAAACTTCAGTGGGTTTTTCATCACCTCAGCAGAGGTGAGACTGGCTTGTTCACAAGGTTTAACCTGAAGGGGAACCAAGTATTAATCCTCAACCACCCTTTGAAACCAATGCTTCCAAGCAACTAGCAGACTTTGAACCACCATACTGTAATAAGCTGATATAAGACCAAGGAGCAGTATACATGCGCACACATGTTAACATACCGCTTTCAAATTAAAAAGTTGTTTGAGATTTCCTAATGAAATGCTAAAATCACAGCAGTATTGTCTGTTGCATGAAGATATTATCATGGAGTTTGAAGGAACATCAAACCCGAGGCAATGTAAGACCATTAAGAATGTCAGTAAGTTAGCACATGGACAATTTGACAACAGAAATAGTCAAAATCAAAGCAGCAGACACCAAGATATCCTAACTTTTGAGTGGGTAAAACTCCAAAAACACTAAATACTACATTTCCCATATTCCCCATTATGCAACTCAACAGCTTTTTTCATTTGACCCATGTCCACTTCTTTCAGATTTTGCACCTTCAGCTTTCTGTCAAACTTTTTAAAACATTGTAAACCTCCCTACAAAACCTCAAAAGATATTATACAGTTGTTGTCACAAACTACAGTTTTTCCTCTTGACTAGAATTCTGAAATTTATGAGTAAAAATTGTTGAGAGTCTCTTTAAGGTACTGAGTAAGGTAATAGTTTCAGTACAGTGCAGTATATATTCATGACTGATGAGCCTTAAATTACTATATTGACAGTTAACCACAAACAGTAAATTTACCTACACTGTCCCCACAGATCTACATAAAAAGGCTTTGACTCTCATATTTATCATGTCTACTGATTTATACTTTGCTGCTGTCTCCGCCTGCTTTACTTCTGCACTTTTTGAATGGCTTCAGCAGACAACCTTACAGCCATTTTCAAACTCAGCCCCGGGTAAAGGGAGCTGTTATCCCGGCTAAGAAAACATTCACTGGCACAATCTTGGCAAATTTCACAGTGGGCTAACACCAACTTCTGCTTTGGTCTTGCTGGCCCTGCGCAGCAGGGTTAGCCTCGAGGTTGCTGGGTTATCCTCTGAAAAAGGACTACAAGTTGCCAATGTGAAACTCAGCTTATGGAACTGTAACGTTCTTGTTGTCTGATTACAAAACTTCTTTGGCAAGTCATCAGTGCGCATGTGCTTTATGTTTATGTTGTAACCACAACTACTACCTGAAACTGAAGGTCCATTGTAAGCTAGCTAACTTGAAATGGAAATGATACATCAGATCTATTTCAGGATAAAACTGTATAGGTTGTTTGCGCATAACGTCTCTTCACTGCAAAGAACTGCAGATGGGGTGCAGAAA
This sequence comes from Plectropomus leopardus, assembly GCF_008729295.1. NCBI lineage: Eukaryota > Metazoa > Chordata > Actinopteri > Perciformes > Serranidae > Plectropomus > Plectropomus leopardus. The sequence continues at coordinate 28,453,120 of NC_056475.1, read as the reverse complement.
GGGAAAAGGGGCAAAGGTAGCCCAGGGCTATTCTTAACCTATGGCTATCAATAACTCTGGACTAAGAATATGCCGTGTGAAAAGCTGTCTTGTCATACAGAGTTAATTCTACAGTCTGAGGCTTTGCTGTGATGATACATTGTCAGACACTGACCTCCTCCACTGGACAGGCTGAGTGTGCAATCTCAGAGTTTTGTATAGAAACACTCTTCTCCCACTTGTCCGCCATGTGGTTGACCTCTTCCAGCTTCTGCTCGCAGCTCTTCTGTGTGTTTAGCAGCGTCACTTCATAGAACTCCTGGATATCTGTGGAAATAAAGACATGCATGCATGACAACAATGTAAACTCTGTTTCATCAATAGACACATTTTAAGTGGATACCACTTTAATCTGACTCAGTGCTGCAACAATTGTACAACACATACAATATATGGCAGGCATGAAACAGATACACATAAAATTAATATGGTTAGGTTCTGTAAATAAATGTTCATACCATAACAAAATGTGAATATGCAAGTTGGGTTGTGACAATATGCTGAAAAGCTGCAATTCTTATGCAAATGTTAGTTGTATATTAATGCCAAAATGTATGCAAAAATGAAAAAATCAACTTCTTGTCCAAGGGTTAAAAAATCTTGTATGTTACAGCTGGTGATGTTGCATTAAACTCCTGTTCATGTAGTTTAATTGACAAATGTTTCCTCGCAGACCATATAGACATTATTAAGATTATTAATAGCCACAACTTCCATTAAACCTTAATGGCAAAACTAGCTCTGAATATGTTGGTAGTTACTAGTATCTTAGAAAGGACTTATAACCAAAACTAGTAATGGACTTAAGAATAGCAAGCGCAAGAGATTTCCAAAATTCTATGCAAAATTCTGCCAGCTATAACTAAATATCATACGCCAAATACTTAGCTCACTGTTGACTCAATATCTCGCTTTAACTTCAATTTCAAGGAAATTTATGTGAATTGTCTTCAGTTCTCAGCTGAGCCCACCCTCCTCTTACACGGTATAAGCATCATTATATTACTATTTTGCTACTGTACCCCAGTCAATCCAGTAATAAGAAAGGTAAGAGTTCTAAATGGAGCCTCAACTATTGTGTACTTGTATTCCTATGACCACGTTTTCCTTATACTCATCCTGTCTTTGGAGAGGGAGGGAACAGATATGAACAATAAAAAAAAATTGCAAACTCCACAAAGAAGGTGGTCGCCAGTGATTGATTTTTGTTCTCAAGATAAGAGTTAAATACTATTAAAAGTAAATGTAAAAAGAAAAAAACAACAATAAAAAATTAAAATAAAGTTTAAAAAAAAGGCTTTGTGGTGGGCAATTTTAGGCCAGGCGTCTGCCTAGAAACCTAGGCTTTTGATAAATCCCTTCACCTGTAATCGTGGTTTCATAAACATACTCTCAGAATATTTTCTCCATCACTTTCCACTTAGGTGCTTTTATCTATACTCTTATGGTGAACAGAAAGCAGCAAATTTTAAGTAACTGTTACACACATACATATACTGTGATGTCCGGTGCAAGGTTTTGTGAGCTCTACTAAATAAATTTGCATTAACTTCCACATTTTGTAATTACAAGCTAAGAATATGAGACTTTTTTCATGCACTCAATAGATATATTTCTCCCAAACTTTAGTCCCAAATTTATTAAACTGTGTGTAAGTGAGCACTTCTTTTTTTTCAACTGAATGTTTATTTCACAACCATAAGCTGTCTCCAATGCCGTTTCCTCAAATTTGGCAGTACATCCAAATATCCTCACCTCATGAGGCAGGCATTAACACATTTACAGTATGTTTACACAGAACAAACTGATAACCAGCAATGGTAATAATAAAAAAAAGACACTTCAAAATTTTATAATGTGCTCTATACAGAGCTTCAAATGACATTTTTTACTGTATTATTATTTGTTTTTACTATGTTTATACTGTGGGAACTGACACTTAAACACACACACACACACACACACACACACACACAAACACACACACAGACACCATGACGACAAAGCTTCCCTGCCTGAAGCTTCACAGTAGATCATCATAACCACGTATGACAGGATGTCATAACAAAAAAAAAGCAAAAGCAGCAACAAATGCATCAAACTGCATGCCTCTTTTCAAAAATTTTTGCAACATCAATGCAGAAGTTAAAAAGAGTGGAAATGAACACTCATCACTCAGCCGGGACTAGTGATCGCACTAGTGCAAACATTTCTGCTTGGTCTGCTTTGACTGAGTGTCATCATGAGTCAGTGCTGTATGAGCCTCGCTGCATTACAATCTTGTTGAGCAACGTACTCAACATCTGTTGGTGCGTCATTACAACAACTACCACAAAGCATCTGCGTTGTGCGACTCAAGGGAGCTCTTTGTTTGGCATTCAATTCATCTGCTATTGTTTTCCAAATGCAGACACATTTTTGAATGGCTAGCCATGTTTTACCAAAAAAACAGACCCGTAACAAGTGATTATTTACATTCAAATAGATCGTCATATAAACCTGTTATTAGCATTCACCACCAGATACAGGGTCATGTTTATGTTCCAAATATACAAATAATTCATGCATTCTGTTTTAAGAAACAGCAAATACATTAAACTACATTGATAATAAATATTGATGTAGTAAAACAAGCAAACAAAAAACAATTCTGTCTTTTTGTAATTCAAATGAAAACAGGCTATTAAGGATGGAAATGAATACAGCAAAATTTATGCAAATCCCCAAAGCCCTTGAATGGGTGGTGTGCAGCAGGGGGAGTATATGTGTAAGACTCTGCATGGTGCAAAATCAGTTGTTGTTAGTTGTCATTTAATTATTGTGACAGAATAAAGTTATGCAGTAGAATAATAAATAAAAATTTACTATACAGCACATGGCATTAATGTTTTTCAATTTAGCTCGTCTTTACACAAGCAGACTTTTGTTTGGTTAAAAGGAACTCCATTAAAAATGATTATAGCAAAGAGAAGATCAAGCCAGACTTCCATCAGCGGCGCTCACCTCCGTCTCGATTTGACAGCTGGTCTTAAATACTACCCTCTCTACCCCGAAACCATTATAACCGTCAACTGTGATCATCAATTCAAAAAAGGGAAGGGGAGAAAATGAATGAGTGCAGGTTTAGTTTCAGAAATGCAGAGGCAGAAAGTTGTCAAGAGTAACTCACAGTGCAGACAAACCTCCCTGTTTTCTCCGGTCATGTTGCGGCGTGCTATCCTGTGAAACAGTGTGCTGTGGGAGGACCAGATGCCTGGTGGCAAGCAAACAGCGAGCCTAATCCTCAGACATAGAGGCTGCCTGTTCCCTTCAATGCAGACAATGACCTTACACCCCGCGTAGCTGATTTCTAATTCAGCTCTCCTCTGGGTAATGTGCTTAACACAGCCAGCAGTCCTTTCCAACTCTCCCTTAATGAACAAAACTCCACTTCTTCGCCGCAAAGTGGTTCAACAACTGGCATCCAAACTCTTCCCTCTTCTATCTGCGTGGCCAGCTTCTCACAGTGTTTTCATCATGCTTGGTGCAAGTTTAGTGTCGGGCATTAAGGACACAAAGATAGTGACGACCAGCTCTGGAACGCTCCATTCACTCTTTGTGCCGCTGAGCTGCTTTAAAGAAGGCAGCTGGCACAGTATTTAAGGCGCATAGCTCGCGTGTAAAAGGCATCACAAGCCCCGGAGAGGAAATCTTACAGTATGTCTAATACAATGCGTCCTTGATGGGAATCTCCACTGACCAGGGGGATTCCATTCTCAAGCTTCTGTGAAGTAGTAAACTGTCCCACACTGCCACAGTTTGTTGTCAACTGTGTATAAGTGCAACTAAACATCATTAAAGCCAAGCCAGTGCTCATAAAGCTCCCTCACATGTTCAGCTACTATCTGTTATGTAAACTGTAACCAGCAAGGGATGGTTACAATACGAATTATCTTGCACAATCTCATTTTTTTTTATCAATAATCTGGTGATTTTTTTTATTACATTGAGAGATTTATTTATAAAATGATGCAAAAGAGTGACAAGCATCCACCCCATGTTTCCAGAGCCTGAGGCAATTTCATTAAATATCTTGTATTGTCCAACCGGCAGCCTTAATCCCAAAGATATTATGTTTAAATTTACGTAAAGCAGAGAAAAGTAGCAAATGCTCATGCTTGAACTTGCAAATAATTAGAGTTTTCCTGCATGCCATTCCCCCTTCCCTCTCCCATGTAGCACTTGAACAATGACTGTTATTAAAATGGTTAAAGATTAATTTCCTAGGGGGACCTCTAACTCACCAGGTAGTGTGTGTCCCATATGGCTGAGGCCGCTGCAGCAGCCCGGGTTAGAGGCCGGCCTGTGGCCCTTTGCTGCGTGCCATTCCCCCTTCTCTCTCCCATCTTTCCTGTCAATTTAAAACTATTCTGTCAATATAGGGAAAATGCCCCCGCCCCCAAAAAAAAATCTTTAAAAAAAAGATTTATTATGATTTTAAATAAAAAAATATTTAATTTCTGTAATTTCTATAAATAAAAATCAAGGCAGGATTTTGAATAGCAACAACAGTAGCTCATCATGTGGTGGATGATTACAATATTCACAATTTATTGATAAGACTATACTAAAAATGAATGTAATGATCAGTAATGAGCTGTTAAATGATACCAAAACAGAGCAGCATAGATTTTTTTTCTTTGTTAGATTGGCCATATTCATCTATACTCCCTTTACTGACAAAATGTCATCAAAATGCAAAGAAAAAGTTATATTATAGCATATTAACAAATTTTTAAAATGTCATAAAAATTAGAAAAAAGTCAAAGTATAGTAGGGCTGCACCTACCAATCATTTTTTTAACGATTAATCTTTTGATTATTTTTTAGATTAACCAATTAATCTATCGATTATTTTTTTTATTGATCTAACTATTACTTTTTTCATTACTTGATTAATATAACAATAAATTTACCGAAAATAACATTTTAAAACTTGTCATACACTGCAGGGCATTATTCCCCAACAAAAAACAGCCCAGTCTTAACTGGTAATCTGTGTTTTACAGTCTGATATAAAGTCTCTCCAAAATAAAATTAATGCTAGAGCTTATTCCACTCAAGTAAAAGGAATGTAGTGCAATCTACATTTAACAATCCAACAGCAAAATAAATAAAACAATGTAAAATACAAGTCACTTAACAAAACAGTTACTCTTTGTTACAGTAACAAACCTCAAATCTAGCAGTCCAACAGAATATCTTACAGTAAAATGAATGCAATTTGAAAAAAACTACAACTTTCTCTAACAGAAATAATTATAACTAGTACATTCTTTCTGCATCAAAATAACCTTAACAGCTTCTGCTGTTAAATACTTATCGGAAAGATAAAACCTTTCGAGGATAGCGATCGCTATTTCCGCACAAGCGACCACAGCCATGAGCGCAGGAGAGGGACTAGATGAGGCTGCGAAGGACGCGACAGACATAGCGGCGTTTTTCAAATCCGGTAAGTCGGGAAGGGGCGAGTCTGGCTCTGAGGGAGCTACAGTAGAGCTGTCGGTGTGATCGCTGGTGGTCTGCCACATTGCTGCCAAAATGACAAAAAAAGCACTGACGGGTTTTATGGGCGAGATGCGTAGCCTACAGCGCATCGGATGTGCTGAAGAGATGCGCACAGCTTGTACTTATTTACCACATTTAAGTCCACTGACTTGTCATCCCGCAGCCTTTGATGACAACAGTGTGAACAACACCCCCTGAAATATGTCCGTTTGATTATCATACACTGACCCCATTTTGGGTTGGACCAAGTAGGCTAGAAGGTGTGGATGGTAACAGCTCGACCACAGTCTCTCCGGGCTTTACGACTATTTCGATGTTACAGGCTTTATCTATCACGAACCCCCTGAATATGGGTCGAACATTTTTTGATTTAGTCTAATTTCTGTCTTCAGAGGCGTGTAGATTGGACTCTCTTGCGAACGAATTTGGGACCATGCATCATTCTAGTCTTCACCCTGTCTCTCACATCTGATGCACGGATAGAGGCTAGGCCATGGACGCACGTATGGGCAATAGCTTGCACTCAACGCACTGGGCCCGTCTGATATGATGGCATCATGCTAACAAATAAGGATAAGGCCAAATTAGCCTTAACTGGGGCTTAAGGCATACCCCTGCCTGCTGATATGAGTGCTGTATTTTAATATTTATAAGCACATACTCCACTCATTTATGATATACAAGCTCCTGCACAGCTGACAACCCCATCCTGTAAATGTTTCAAAATAAAATGCATTGTATCAGCAACTGATGGGATTCTGTCCACAGAGACACTGTCAGGTAGCTTTTGTTTTGAAAGGGAAGCAAGGAAGTTGAGGTAAAACAAACATCTTTGTATTTTCTCATCTCTGTGACAGAGAGAGACTTTAAACTGCAGAATAAAGTGGTATAGAGTCAATATAATCATTCAGTTTGTCAGCAGTCTATTCCTGCTGATAAACGAGAGCGTCGCGTGAAAAAACGGCGAGCCACTGTTTCTGTAGATGTGCTGCAACTGGCACGCCGTTCAGACAGACGCTGCTCAGGCGGGCAGTGTGCACACTCTCATTTGATAACATATTTATATATTGATAACTCACCTGAGGCCGATAAATATATGTGGACGGAGAATTCTCTTCACTATATTGTCAGCTTGTTCTGTTCCATTTTTATTGTCTTCATCATCTACTGTAGTCATATCTCGCTTGAATGCCCCTAAATCGCCCCCACGACCTCCAGTGGTCCTGCCTCACCTGTTTTGTGTACACATGATTGCTGTCCTCCTTCTGAAATCATCTTTCATCACAAAGACAGCACTGGAGCTAAGCTACAACAATTTCTGAGCATTCAGTTTTGCCTACAGGCATAAAGTGAAGTCATCTGTTACTTTTCTCACATTATAATTCTTTTTTAACTTACATGTGCCGTGTCAAGCTTTGTCACTGACAGACTGACATGCACCTCAGTTGCTTCAAACTTTTAGTTTATGGCTCAGGCCTTCACTGATGCTACACTGAAATCTCATCAGATATTTTGTGCATCATGTAAAATCTGAGTCAAGAAAGAGAAAAAAGAGAAAACAAAGTTATGTAACAGGGTGACATGTGCTTGCTAAAATTTCTAATCATGTAATTATACTTCCACACTGGAAGTCTCTGTTAAGGCCTGGCATTAACTGTTAATCCATAGGCTTTATCAGAAAATACAATGGCAAAATCCCATCTGGTGAGTATTTTTGGCAGCAGGGCACATGTATTGTGATGGCATGAAGTCTGCTCTTCAGCACAGACATGCAATACTGCTGGGATGCTGAGTGTGTTTTGCTCTGTGCTATTTGTTCATCAGACAGCAGTCTGACGATTTGGTTAAATATTTCATGAAGAATGTGAGTGACACTTAGTATATACAAATACATATAATACATTTTTAAGCTTAAGGCCTATGTAAAAATGTTTAGGCTCACAAAAAGGCTGACTGTATTGCTTTCTTCTACCATTTACACTCCGAGTACGTGTATGTACTATACATTTATCTGCCAACGAAATAATATAATATCTGTAATCATGTGCCTCAAATAATACAAAAAATCAATTGTCTTAATGATTAAAATTGATTGTGTGTATGTAACAGGAGAAGGCTCGTACGGATATCAAGTTGTTGCCTAGGATGAAAAATTAGAAAGATATTGACAAAAAGCAGATGATAACAGATCAATGGTTCCTCTGCTGTAGTTTTACAAAAAAGAAGGTTGTGCATGCAATGGCAAGAGGTACAGATGAAAATAAATTTTGTTTGAGGGTCTATTTAAAAATGAGAAGTCTACGAGCAAAAATTTGAAAAGCTTCAGCTCCTCAATTTCCTGTCTTACGTGAAGTGCTAGGCTTCAATATGAAATCATGAGACAAAATACCTGTGCAACATCAGTCACACCATATCCTGTTTGGCTTCTGAATAAATTCACCTCTGTGTTTTTAGCTGTGAGCTTTTGTGCTTCCATTTTGGTGAATTTGCATCATAAAATGTTGTGGTGCTTTGGCTACTAGCAGTTTTGTCTTCACAGTGTATAGACAACAACACACAGATTTGTCTGACAATGAAAAAAACGTCTAAATCTGATGCTCATGAGACAAGAGCTAACAAAGTTTAAGCGCCCTAATAATGATTTTAAATGGATTTATCAATACTATTTATTGTGTTGATTTATCAACACTAGGATGTTGTTTGTATCTGTTGTGGGTGAATCATCTGTGGTTATCTGGATGGGACATTCACTTAAATCCCTATTGTGAACTGCTACAAACTTAGGCTATGTAGAAGTTATTAATACGTACAAATGTCACACAAAAATAAGAAATGGAATTTTAAAGCTGCAAATATATTATTTCATACACTATATTATCAGGTGGGAAGGGTTGCTGAATCACTGCACTGATAACATTGTCAAAATAATCAACAAATTAAAGCCCTATCGGTGGCTTTTGTCACATTATGTATGTAAACTTACAGTGGGTAGATTAAGGAAAAGAAACAATGTGACAAATATAATATAGCTAAAAACAACTCAAGGTTCACTTGGTTTCACATGGGACACAAACACCACTCTCCTGGGGGAAAGTCCTGTGTTTTTTTGACCCATCCATTACTCCAGCCCTGTCTCCTTATGCAGACGTTTGCTCTTTACACTACTTCCTTCTTTACTTCCATCAGCACATTGGACACGTAATCACAGTGTTCAAGATTACGTACGTTATCTACAAATTACTGGCTCACAATTATGTGGGTTATATAGGAATTAGTGATATGGACAAGTAGTGCTGACAACAGCCTGCTATAGTAACAGAAGGTGTCTTTTATTTGCAAATATTTTGGCAGAGTGAATAACAAGCACTTTTTTTCTGATAATGATTGTTATGCTGTACTGCATTCCCAATTCCACATACTATAAATAAAGTTAATATAAAAAGTAAAAGTTCTCACATAGAAAGGCCTATTTCAGTGAGTGATAAATTATTGATACATTCAAGTAAATAACTTCAGTAAATGTATTCCATTACTTTCTACCACTCATTTTTATTACTATTAAATTTTATGTAAATGTAAAGTTGTTTAAAAAATTATCATGAGTTCCAAGATAAAGCTCATTGTAATGCAACTTTCTTGTAGTTAGTGTACACTGTGCAGAGCACAGCAAATTCCTATACTACTTTTATTTTCTCTGGTCACATCACTTCTTCTGACTTTTAAGTACTTGACAGCAACCGTTTGCATGCTGCTCACCCTTTTGGGTTTCCTTGGCAACGCTATGGTGGATCCGAGGAGATTTGCATTCTCTTTGACACATATGTTTTTTATGCAACTTTACTGGTTGCTTCCTTTAACGAGCACAAAATCCCACAAAGCATTTCTACAGTGAACACACACACACTGTCACCGTGCTGGCCTGCTTTCTTTATGCTTACATAACGGGTGGGTGGAGTGGGCTGTGGCTCACAGTGATGGCTCCTGTGTAGCTGTGCTTCTTTGGGGAGCGATTATTCCAGCTGCATCCCCTCCCTGCAGCTAGCCCTCCTCCACAGTGACTAAGGTGCCAGCTAATCCTTCTTTCTCCCCAACACACAAGCTACCAATTATTGGTAATACATCACTGCTCACTCCTCACTCCTCTGGCGCTCACCTCCCTCAAGGAAATTATACTGTATCGTCAGACTGGTGGTGTTAAAATTAGAATTCATGCAGGAATGCAGCATTGTCCAGGATTTCGACAAGTACCAATCTCACAATTTTTATGAGCTTTGTAGCTGGAGTTATTAATTGACTAATTAAAATAAGATTAATTGTAGATAATGACAATATGAATGATTAATGCAGCCTTAATCTCTGGATTTTTTAAAAGAGTTTTAAATCTTCATAGTTCTTCCTGGCTAAAGGAAGAGCATTGCAGTTGTTAGTGACAAACAGGACAGCAGTAGATACTTTGATGGCAAAATGGTCATTTTCAAATAAATTTCATTGCTCTCAGACAGTTAGCTCTACAAGTGGGGCTGGGCGATATGGCTTTAAAATAGGGATTACTACAATTAACTGATGATCGATTAATTGGTCGTTAAGAATGTAATAGATCATGTGAAACTTGTTTGATCAATCAATAAACTATGCAATGCTGTCAAAGTATATGCAATATGTTGCTGTGAGTTGTGACTGAGGAAATAACACATTTGGCATTTTTTGAAATAAGCAAAGTTTTTTTTTCTTCAAATAGCAATTAACGAAATTATCGATTGTTAATTTTAACAATAATTGATATATATACTAATAATATTGCAATATTTTTAGGTTATATATCGTGGTACATGCTATATATCTCAATATTTTGAAAACACCTCTAAACTAATGTTAACTACTACATTACAAAATTATTAAACGAACTCCAGTTACAATAAAGTTAAAATAGCAACTGCCATATAATTAAGTTCCACAAACTACTGTTATAATAAAGGTTAATAAAATAATATCATAATGGAGATAATATACTGTTATAGCAAAGTTAAATAAGGTATTGGTATAATCAAATAAATCAAACCGAAAAACCATGGTGCTTTTATGTTGAGGGACCCAGCTCACCTTGGGCTGGAAGTTTCAATGTTTTTGCTGTGAACTTAAAGCTTTCACTCTACAGTGGATGTTAGCATTAGCAGACAATTAAACTGTTAACATGGCACCTTTACCTGTGAGGATTCATTCACTGTGAGCAAAAAAACAAACTAACAGCTCTCAAGTTCATAATTCTTGCATGTCGTACTGGTGCAACGTGCCCACAAAATGTGACTAGAGCTCTGCAGATACGAAAACACACTCCTCAGATGCTCACATTACTGCTGCTTCCACTTATTAAGTCAAACTGTTGCCATGACACAATTAAAGGCGATGATTTATTCACTGTAAGCTGCAAACAAACTAACAGCTCTCCAGTTTAAAGATTAATAGTACTTGCAAGTCACAGTAGTGCTCCATGGTCGCAAAATGCAACTCAATAGTTACAGTCTGAAGCTCTGCAAAAGCCCTGCTTTGTGTGTGTTTCTGTGTGAAGCAGAGAGCCCAAATGCCAGTGGCTTAAAATAATGATGTGACAATTTATACTCGATATTTGCAATATAGTCATTTTACATACTGCACGCGGAACAAGCCACGATGCATAGAGTATAACGGATTTATAGCTCACTCCTACCTGCAAGTGATCATTTTTTTTCTGTTTTACTTTATAACTTAACATAACAAGTGTACTGTGTAGTGTGGGGGCTGTAGAGCAGAATTTTAAAAATATTTACGCAATTCAAAGCAAGAGTTAGAGCGATTTAAGTTGTAATGTGTTTTCAAAATAATTGCAAAACACTGGATGGTATGGACACATGAGAGAAGAGATGGTTGCGTTCCACCTCTCATATTTCACACACCATTTAGTCTAGAGTTCATGTCCTTTTCGCTCCACTTCGGCGCAGCAGCATCACCACCAGAGACAAAAACGTCAATGCTGAAAACAAGCGAGTATTTGACTTCAGTACGCAAACAGTGTATAGTGGGTGGATAACTCCCAATTAGGTTGACACCAATTTAAGAGAAAAGTGAGAGGAGCATTATAATTAATGACTGCTAGATGAAATGAAGAGACTTTAAGCTCAGATTCACCCCCATTTTCTGTATTTTATTTTTACAGTGTTGGTGTCTGTGAAAGAACGGTTGGGTGGAGTCACAAACGCATGCAAATGTGTTGTGACATGTCTGAACTTTCTCTGAGTCATATCCAGCCACCTTGCTCGTGGCATCTCCATGGAAACAAATACCAAGTGCACCTTCCAAACGACGTCAGTACTTGGGAGAAACTGCAGCAGTTTTTTTTTTTCTCTTTCTGTTTTTTTTTAACTGGCAAACTCTGAAATAACACTGTGAGAGTGTGGACATTGACAGACTGCTGGGAGATGACACTGAAATCCAGAGGCCTCCTGAGTCTGAAATCCAATCTGATTTAGGATGACATCTAGGATTTTTGGTATTACAGAAACATGTTTCTGTATTCTGCATTCAGGAAAAACAATCCTATGTTATCGAAAGATAAGACTTAAGCTATTAAAGACCGTCCTAACTCAGGGAGTTTGCAAGTTAAGATGGCATAGACCCTGCCAAGTAACTGCCAAAAATGGCAGCAGCACTGTTGTTAGGTCTGTATGGCAAAGTCAAGAAAGACGAGGCACAGACGTGAAGATATAATGATTGAAAAGCTACTCAAACCACATACACTTTAAATTTGAATACACATTTCAAATTAATTTATCTAAAATAGTTCTTAATTCACATACTGAGAGGCAAAATACCTGGTACAAATTAATCAAAGATAGATATATTAGGATGAGTGCAGATTAAAAAATCAAATTTACAGTTACAGTTGGGATTTTTTAAAGGGATACTCTGCAGATTTTTCAACCAGCTTTGTATCACAACAATGTGGGTAATATGTGTACATGAACTATGTTAGACCTCCCTCAGTCTCACCATAGACGTAAATAGTGGACGTAGACACGGTGACGTCACCCGTTGGTTTGTGAAATGCCTTTTTGAAGCCTCTAGTTTGCTATTTCAGCTATCGCCATCTTGGTTTTTCAGAGCCAAAAGTGACCACATTTAAATAAGAGGCTGGTGCTGTAGAGGAGCGAGGGATAGATCTGAACCTGCCACCATAGAAACAAAGAGCACAGGCGCAGAAAATTAGACACACTCCTCTTTTTTCTCTCTCAGACGACATTTATGACCACATATAAACCAAGATTCTGCTGCTGTATTGCATACTTCTCGCCTAAAATGTTTACAGAAACATACTTTAGTTCACTGTTTAGCTGTAATATGAGAGTTTGTCAGCAGTAAATGGGCACCATACTGTTTCCTGTCCTCTAAAAAACAGGTTGTAAAACTAAGCAGCTGTCATTAAACCCCTTCTAAAGAAGCCCACTCTTGATCCAGGTTTTAGCTAACTATAGACCGATATCTAATCTCCCCTTTATTTCTAAAATCCTTGAGAGAGTTGTTGCTCATCAACGATGTGACTTTCTCCAAGATAGTAGTTTATTTGAGGACTTTCAGTCAGGTTTCAGAGTTCATCATAGTACAGAGACGGCACTAGTACGACTTATTGATTTCCTCTGATAAAGGTCTGGTCCCTGTCTTAATCCTATTAGATCTCAGTGCTGCATTTGACACCATTGACCATCAAATCTTACTGCACAGACTGGAACACTTAAATGGCCTTAAAGGAATGTCACTAAGCTGGTTTAAATCTTACTTATCAGATCGTTCCCAGTTTGTTTACATCAATGATCAATCCTCCATGTGTACTAACAGCTTTTTTGGAGTGCCACAAGGTTCGGTGCTTGGACCAATCCTTTTTACTTTATATACGCTTTCCCTAGGAAACATAATTAGAAATCACTCTGTTAATTTCCATTGTTATGCTGATGATATGCAACTGTATCTATATATGAAACCAGATGAAACTGATCAGTTATCTAGACTTCAGACATGTCTTAGGGACATAAAAGCCTGGATGAGCCGTAACTTCTTGCTGTTGAATTCAGACAAAACTGAAGTTATTGGTCTTGCCCCCAAACACCTCAGAAACTCCTTTTCTAAGGATGTAACTTCTCTATATGGTATTACCTTGGCCTCTAGCACAACTGTAAGGAACCTCTGAGTTTTATTCAATCAAGATCTATCTTTTGCCTCCCATATAAAACAAACTTCAAGGACTACTTTCTTTCATTTGCGTAACATCGCAAAAATAAGACATATCCTGTCCCAAACAGACGCTGAAAAATTAGTACACACGTTTGTTACTTCTAGGCTGGATTACTGTAATTCCCTATTATTCGGTTGCCCCAACAAATCTCTTAGGTCTCTCCAACTGGTGCAGAACGCGGCTGCACGTGTTCTAACAGGAACCAAGAAAAGGGACCATATTTCTCCTGTTTTAGCTTCTTTGCACTGGCTCCCTGTGAAATCCAGGATTGAATTTAAAATGCTCCTCCTTACTTACAAAACTCTGAATGGTCAGGCTCCATCCTATCTGTTGCAGCCTATAGTTCGTTACCAACCCTCAAGATCACTGCGCTCTGAAAACGCAGGGTTACTTGTGGTTCCCAAAGTCTCCAAAAGTAGGTTGGGGGCCAGAGCCTTCAGCTATCATGGTCCTCTTTTAAGAAACCATTTTCCAGTTTCGGTAAGGGAGGCAGACACCGTTTCTACTTTTAGGGGTAGACTTAAAACCTTCCTCTTTGATAAAGCTTAAAATTAGGACTGGCTCAGGTTGCCTGGACCAGCCTCTAGTTAGGCTGACATGGGTCAATCTGCCGGAGGACTTTCTATGATACACTGAACTCCGTTGTCTTTTCGGAGCATTACTGCTCCCTTGTTTCCTTGTTTTCCCGGATCCTGGCTGCAATCTTGGCTACGCCTGATCGCGGTGATAGCTGTGCTGGTGCTGTGACCCTGCCTTTGGTTGTGCTCGTGCTGTGGCTGCGCTGATACCGTACCCCTGGCTCACCCTGAACATGGTCTTGATCGTGGTCTTGGTTTTGCCATTGCTGTGGTACTGTCTGAAGCTACGCCTGTGTTTGTGCTTGACGCAACCTTCTACTGCCATTATTATACGCCATGCCTCCACTATCAATATACGCATGGGACTCTTATCAACACCCACAATATCATCATGAGTGCATTTAGTAATTTTACACCTATCGTTATTGTAATGTGTCTGTTTCCATTACTGCTGTGCATCTCCCCCCCTCTCTTCCCCCCTCTCTTTCTCTTTCCTTTTTGTCATTATTGTAATTTCACTGTTATTTACGACACTTACTGCACGTCTGTCCATCCTGGAAGAGGGGAGTTTTTCCATAGGTGATGTGAGGGTCTAAGGGCACAGGGATGTCGTATGCTGTAAAGCCCTCTGAGGCAAACCATGTTTTGTGATAATGGGCTTTATAAATAAAACTGACTTGACTTGATTGACTTGATTAAATATGAACCAAGTTTCTCTTACTGTGCTGCCTATTTCTCACCAAGTAAAGAATTCCTTGTGAAGTATTCCTTTAAGTTAGAACAAGCAGTTAGGATATATTTCTGTAATGAGGCCCCAGTACCCCTGATAACACATTAACACACGGACCTGAACATTTTGGCTCAAAATGGAGCTGCAGGAAGCAGTGTGTTTGGGCTCTACATGAGCTTCAAACATGTCCTCTAATTTAAGAAATCTAGATAGATAACCGTATGAAGAGGAAACTAGTTTGTCTGCCCATGCACAGTGACAAACAAAAGATATACAAATCAGACAGCTTACAGAAGACAGCACAGAATCAATAAAAGTAACTAATTCAGTGTGGGTTCATGTGAGGATAATAACAATAACAATAACTAAACAATAATAACTTGACCAAATTGGTTTATAATAAATCATATAGATCATAAAAACTATAACTGAAATGTGTTATTAATTCGGACTTAAGTAAAATGATTTACTAATACTCAAAAATATTAAGGTAGAAATTTGCATGGACAATTTTGAGCACAATGATATTAAAATAAATGAGTAAGAATAGTTTAAATGTTTTAAATTACTAAATAATATTGAATTGGCTGAACTTTTTTTAACCCTTTGCAACCTGGATTGATGTCAGTTTTTTTGTGCCTGCTTTTAGATGCCTTTCACATTTGACCCTTTCAAAACTGAGCAGCATTTCCTCTGAAAACATGTTTGAAAAGGAAATTACCAACTTGGCAATGAATGTCCCACAAACTTCAAGAAATTTTACCCAAAAAATTATTTAAAAAAAGGGGAGAGGATTGTCAGAAATTAATCCAATAAATAAGGAGAAAATATCATATATATATATATATAATTTATTTTTTCAAAAATATTTTTTCACCACTTTTTTTAGGGCCATTTTCTTGTTCTTTTTTATTTTGTTTGTGTTAGTATTTTTGAGAGAAATCACAACAATTTGTCAGTCAGTCAGTCATTTTCTGTGACCGCTTGTCCTCATAAGGGCCGCGGGGGGCTGGAGCCAATTCCAGCTGTCATCGGGCGGAAGGCGGGGTACACCCTGGACAGGTCGCCAGACTATTGCAGGGCTGCATAACAATTTGCTCCGGTTTCAAAGTATTAAACTATCAAGGTAAATCAAATCTTTACGCATATTATTTTAGTTTTACTAAACCAATTGGGCTTGTTAGACTTTAAAAAAGTAAAAAAGATTTACTTAATACTGCCAGAGTTGAGCCTACTTTGAAAGGTCCATGCAAATTGTTATACATATATATATATTTTAATTTGAGCCAGTGGATTATTTTTTTAAGTGGAGGAGGACCAGCAAAACAATAAAAAATGAATATAGTCCTTTGAAATTAACAAAGGCAAATAGAATGCATTACAAACAGGTTTTATGATTAATGTGGAAAACAAGACCCAAATAACACCAAGTAACATCTGCCTCTAAAACCAACTGATCTAAGACTGTAGGCTTCCCCGAGCTGATGCTCTCTGAAAGCAGCACTCACATATTTAAAGACCCAGAAAAAAAGAAACTCTGAATCTGCTGAGTGACAGAAATAAAAACAACACAGAATGGATATAAGAGAAAACTGAAAGCAGAAAACAGGCAAACACCAGCACAACAGCTGACAACACAACATTATTTGATGAAAAAGACAGTGCTGAATTACAACTGTCATCAGTGGTGTTATAAATTAGTGGGAGCAGTGCGCCTTGAAATCCCTGGTACCATGCCAGTACACTATTATTACCACAGTGTGCATAATAATAACAATGGAGCATGACTTTTGTGTTCTTAATAGCATAATTGTGAAGATCTTGTATCCTGCATTACTTCCTTGACATACATTATGTCAGGAATGCTGCTCAAAATGGTTAAAGGTTTTGATCAAGGCCTACCAAATTGTAATATGCTATGTTCACAGCTTCACCTTCATTTTTAATCCTAACTCAAAATGTGCTGTTGTGCAATAACCACTTAAATGTGAACCAGCAGTCATGTTTTACAACTTGAGATATGCTTTATATTTTTGTGCAGTGTTAAGCACTGTCACCTCACAGCAAGAGGGTTCAGGGTTTGTGTGCAATTTGCATGTTAACATGGGTCTTCAACCAGTTCTCCAGTTTCTTCCCACAGTTCAAAGACACACAGGTTACACATAAAATGCAGACTCTAAAATTGGCGATAGGTGTGCATGTCAGTGTAAATGGTTGTATGTCTTCAGCTCTATTTAACAGGGATTGTGATACAAAGTTCCATATTCATGCCACCTTTACATCTTTACACAGAACCAAAGGGCGACGCTTCATGCTGCTCCAGGGTGTATTTCTAGACAGTATGCCAGCATTGCAAAATCAAAAGAGGGGTGAACAGTGTGACATATAAGAAAACAGCATCAGTCTCTGGTGTGACATAGAATATACAGCAGCACTTTCTCAACAATGACGATGGCACATCATGGCCATAACCGTCCCTGTTATGTGAAGGCTCATCTCGGTAAGGAGCTCCCAAATGTCATTGTTTTCGAAATTTGCGACAAGTTCTGCTGCTGTTCTTCCTCTTTGAGTTAGCAGCTAACTACTAACAGTTACTAGTGTAGTGGCAGGTGGACAAAAAAGTTCATTTCAGTGCAACTACCTTTTGCAGCTGCAAAACCACTCTTCCCCCCCATTCCACAATCATACCTTGTATACAGAACACCGAGGCAGCATAACTGGGCGACCTCCATGACCCTGAAGAGCATAAGCAGTTACAAAAAATATATAGCTGGATAAACTAGCTGCAGACAAGTTGTGATATACCAATTACACCAAGTAATTTATAGAACCATGAAAATGTAATAGCAGGCCACGCTATAGCTTAACTGATAATCAACACCAATATCAATATCTGAGAGCAAAAAATTGAGTGATATTCTTTTTTTCTATAAGCACCATACACAGAAACAACAGAAACTTGTCAGCACTACCTAGGAGACAAACAAGGACACTCTAGTTCATGCTTTATACTACACAACCTTAACCTTTTTATCACACTCACACGTCTGGTAATGACAATGTACTACAGGGAAACACAGATATCACTGACTGAGATATAACCCAGAACATCATGGCAGATATTGGGACCAAATGAGATTTACAAGTGGAACTGCATTAGAAGAGTAATTGATGAATCACAATCCAAAGCTTCGTGTTAATTCCATGCCCACTCACTGCCTCAAGCATGGTGGGAGTCTGAAAACATAACATATGGCTCTTATGTGTGTATGGCCACAATTTCCTGTGAGGTCAGCCACAAGGCTGAGGTAAAGCACAGCCCGCTGCAGCAGGGTCAGCTAAGTGTGTGGGTGTCTTAATGACCTCATAAGTGTGGGAGGAATAACTTAGCTGACAGTGCTGACGATAATAGAGTACTGAGATCTGCATCAGCTCTCGCTATGACGATCATGCAGCACACCAGATGCATATCGTTTAGTATTACATAACAAGGAATATTCACATTATACAACTTAGAGCTCTTCTCAGGTAAACCCCACGACTGTCTCATGCTATTATTAGTAAAAACAGCAACAGTGAGATTTCAGCAATATGGAGAACACTGGAGGACCAGTTTTAAAAACAGTCCTTAGACTGATGATTTAGCTCAGAAAAATGAAATGTGAGCCTTTGCTCTTGTCAAAAGCAGGCTACAGAGCAGTGAAGCTAGAGGTAAAAACAATGGTAAACCAAGTCTTCTGGCTCCCTCTACTGGAGCTCCAACTCCACCTAAAAGTACTGGATATCTATGTTTATATTCCACACATCCACATGAATCCATTTTAACTTCATAACAAACTAAAGTGAAGATGTTGCATAGATGACAAGGGAAGAAAAACACCTGCAGCCTGACACTTAACCGAGAGACATACTGTGTGAGCACATGAATAAATGCTTGACATTTCAATGGCCTGCTTCATTGCAGGCTTGTTTCTGCAGCTACACGTGTCCTCCTACAGTGGTCACCATGGATATGGCACCTGTACTTAATGAACTCTCCAACTTTTTTTTTTGCATGGAGTGACATTTCTGTTGTTTACTTATTTATTGTCATTTTTGGTTCCCTTATTCTTAATCTGAACAGTAGATAACTCTTCACAGCACATTAATTAGCTTCCAGAATGTTGCGGACACAGCAATTTACGCTAATTCAACTAATCCCTTTGAATTCCGCACAACCTTGCAATTTTGTTTAATCACCTCTCTTCTTCTCCAAATATTTGACCAATCGTCAATCGTGAGTTCACCATTCCTTGTTCCTAGCAAGGCTATTTAAAGGAGGCTGGGACAAGCTCTTTGACCCCATGGGAGCGATGACTTATAACAAATGCACCGTGTACCTGGAGCTGCAGTGTTAGAGGGTTACAGCAGACAGCAAAAGGGATGACAACCGCTTAGGTGCTATTAGGGTGCGCTCGGCCTGATGGAACTTTTTGGGTGCACTCAGATGGATGGCAGCTGATACACAATACCACCCCTTGCATAAAAGCAACTTATTTTTATCTTTTATTTAGGATCTTTTCAATACATGCAGAATTGGAATTCTCACCCCTTTCTTTTAACAAATATTCCGTCCAAAGGCCAATTGTGAACGCCTCAGTGAAATGAATCTATCTACCCCATGTTCTACGATAGTGCATCAGCTATTGAGCCGTTAAGTGCAGACCAGATATTACTGTGCATGTGTTGTGCCCCAGTGATATGATGCAATATGATGCCATGACTTCTCTTTTTAACCTCCTTGGTTTTTATCTGTGAAGATACAGACAAGTGCAACACGAACGTTTCACATTTACCATAAAAAAAAAATTCCAACTCAGTGGTACAACACAACACCATCTATGGACAATCACTTTTCTGCCTTAAAGCACACCTGGGGAAGGGCTGAAACGCGTGGACGACAGACAAAACAAATCACCACGACAGAGGCTGTCAAATCCAGATCAGTTGTGTGTGCTGAAAGAAACAAGGTGAGGTAAATTAAATGTCCATGATTATTGGTACCGATATTGCGCTTTTTTTTTTTTTTCACTTGCTCCAGCAATTTTATTGCAAAAAATAAAACGTTATTGCAATTTGTTGGATTAGAAAAGCTGCTGTGAAATCAGGCATTTTAAGCCACAAAAAAAGGACACAACACTTGTGATGTTACAATAAATCTAAGAAAATATCTAGTCTTACATAACATATTGGTTTTCATATTGATTTACTGACCAGCCGTAACTCAGTCTATATTAAGATTACATAATGAGCACTGTCAGATTCATCTTGTACTCACCACACTAAAAAAACATGTCATACATGCAAAACAACAGCCACTGTCTGATAAGACAGGATTTGTCTAATGATATCATAATTCATCACAAGTCTCTCTCCCTCCACAAGATGGCAGCCTTCTCTTTATTAACTCTGAGCTGTGATTATCTAATATCAGTAACAACCAGTTTCATTCAAAGATGCTGAGTAACTGAAAACACAGAAAAGAGCATCTTTGAAATTTTCAATAAATTACACAAATGCTCACATAAAAAAAAACTAACTGACCCATTTGGATATCACTGTATTTACAGATTGTACCTCAGGTGTAAGAATTATATAGTTAAAATAAAGACTTGCGTGCTGCTGTTGCTGTCCTTAAGCCTCCAGTGACACAATGCAGGAACAAAAACAAACAGTAGTAGATGATTTAAGTGTGCACTGACCTTAACAACTGCTCCAACAGATGATCTATCTGATGTAAAGCTCTAAAGAAGTCCTGTAATCCATTAAGTACACATGAAACCATTAAAACCTACCACTGACACTTGTGACCTTTGACATGGATTGGAACACTAAGTCATACTAAATCACATATGAAACGTGCCAATTAAGCAGCCACACTAAAGTAATGCACAGCAGTGATTTATAACTTTTTTATAATCGATAATGGCTCCAAGTTCACCGAGTTATTTTTATATTTCATTAAATATTTGGTTTGGATCAAGGAGGAAAAAAATAACTTGTTGACTTAAACAGACCAACAGCTGTGAACATGAAGCCATACAGAGAAAAGTAACTCATTTGTTGGACAGTTTTGATGATCCTGGTCATCTTGCATCATTAGTTCATACACACAGTTTAGTCATGAATCTACATAAGGGAAGAAATGCGCTTACGCATTCTTTTTGTTAGATTTATGAAGCTGCAATTTTGCCAGATTCTGTTTTATAAATCTTGATGATTTTAGGCTCAAAGGACAGGCCTCATTTATTTATTATTTATTTATCCACTCTGGTTTCACACAAACTGTATGACCGTATGCATTATTAGTCCAGCCTGCAATAAGACATCATGTGTCATTGATAACAATAGACAATAGACACGGATGGATTCTTTAGCGGCTGAAAGAGAGTGGCAGGACATGAGAATGAATGGACACCTTGAGGCAAACAGGCGGACAGTAGTTACTTCTGAGATGATTACACCCACCAAAAAGCCTGCGACGAAAACAAAGCATCCCCGAACTTGTTATCTGATCGGAGGCAATAAAGTCTGCAGGAATATGTTTCAGTTTCTTATGGGGTGAGTTTTCATGAACGTCCGAGTTATCTAGCTAGCTAGCTCCGTATTGTCGTTTAAAGTGCAATAATACGCACATCGAAACTGTGAGCATCTGCTATTAATTTGAATAATAAGCAACCCGATAATGTGCTTGAATAATGTGTGAATAACACACTCATGGGTACATGAATAAAGCATTGGCTGTCCTGTGGGCTAACAGATGTCACTGATAGCTAGACCGGTACGGGGTTGGATTTATGTAAATGTGATGCAAATGAGCAGCCACTGTTACCTGGCTCCCCAGGTACATTTTTTTAGGCCCACCACCACGAACACCAGTACAGTAGCAGATCGAGGGACCCGATCCCTCACTCTCTCTAAAACACACATCAAACTCAGATCAAACAATAAAACTAGGCAGCGCTCATCAAAAATATACCAAGATTCTGTCACTGCACAGCCTCTGTCTTGCCTAAAACGTCTCCAAAAACATATTTTAGTGTACTGTTTGGCTATAATGACAGAATTTTTGAACAGGAAGTTGGTGCAATACTGTCTCCTTTATTGTAAAATCTGAGGCTGAAAAAACTGAGATTAAACATTAAAACTCAGCTGTTCTGATAAAATAAGCTTACTGTTTAACTGTAATTCGGGATGATATGTTACTCACCAGCTGCAATGCTGTTTCCTGTGCCAAAACAGACATGCATTCATTACATCAGCCACCAGCCAGAGTCCAATGCAGCACAGTGCATCCTGGTAGTTGTAGGTTTTCTACCTCTTCAGCAAAAGCAACTGCACCCGCTGTTGCGTAGCACCAATTTTGTAAGAATCTTTCTAAATCTTTCTATTGCGCGTGTGAAAGGACCATCTTTTCTACAGTGAAATACTTATGTAATCACTGAATCACTTTTACAGATTGCTTTCTAAACAACTCATGATCAGCTGTAGATAATGATGGCTAACAATCTTCTGAATCCATGCTGAACTCACATGTCGATCACACAGTCCTGTGATTGCTCTGCTTTCACACCAAAAATGAAACACACTATGATTGGAACTGGAACGAAGCCACCTGAACGAACCAAAAAGGTTAAGTGTGAGGGCATCCTAAATGGGCAGATGAAAGGTAAATAAAAAAATTGACAATGCTTTTCAAAAAGTCAGAAGGCTTAAACAAATTCAACAGATTCAACAGATTCAACAGATTCATGTAAATACGATGCGAAAAGGAGACCTGAAACGTAAAGGACTGCCTTCATACATTTTGTTTTTCTAACCCATAACTGTAGCCCAATGTTAACTCCCACTGGTATTATCAGTCTGCCTTGGAAAGATTCAATTAACACTGAGAGTAGATTAGAGAAAATGAAGCCTCCCAGGAAAGGATTTCTCCCAGACAGCCAAGCAGGGAGACTCGCATCCTATTAAAAGGACTGACCGGCCTTGTTCATCAGACAATGACAGAAAGAGCTCATTAAAAATATTTGTGGGGCATTTTGGCAGGATCCTATTAATTCTACCTAAGCTTCCAATTCATCTTGGGAAGCATGTTACAGGTATGTGGACAAGATATTTAAGTGCACTGCAGGGCTAAAGTGAAGCCAGTTTGGACAAAGAATAGTCATTATGCATAGATACGACTGTCTAAAAACATGTTCTATGTTCTACTATGTCACTGGATTGAGATTGCAACTTTTGCAAGGTACAAGAGCTCCACCACACAAACATACACACCTCAAATGGGCATATGCTTGACAGCCATTATATAATATCCAATATTCTAAAATGCATTGCAAAATTCTTCGCAGGCTGCACACAGAGAGCTGTCATCACAAACATCTCCTTGACGCAGCACAGCTTCTGGAGCATATGGTTTACTATTAGGTCAACCTACTGCTAATTATTTAATGCCAAAATATGCACTGCCAATTTGCTGCTCATGTTAAAGAACAGCAAGAACAGTTGATATAAGGGTTGAATATATTCAAATTGATATCTTGATGTAACAGAAAGCAATATTTTAACCTAAAAACCAGTGCTGCTTTGTGATGCCACACAATCTACAAATGAGAAACTAGTGTGCGCACATCCACTCAAAATACACACCGGCAAAAAAAATGTGTAACTGCATAAAAAATGGAAAAAGGTCTGCACACTGTTGTTATTGTTTTCACAGGGCAATGTTTTGATCTACAAGATCTTCCTCAGGCAAACAATGAAAAGCAATAAAACAATAAAAAAACTGACCATTGGGAGCTCAACGGTTTGCAGATGTTTTTCTGTTTTTTATGCACAATTTAACTAACCAGAGGGTCAGAAACAGCAGACCCATTGAGCTCTACGTTCACACATGCTGTCCTTTATTCCACATGTGACATGTGCGAATTAGAGTCGGTGAAGAAAACAACTTGCTTTGATAATTGCAGTTCTACTATGTGAAAATGGTCAAGGTGAGGGCAGGGCGAATCTTTGGTTGAGCAACAGTGTGAGAGTGACGGTGGATGTGCTGAGAAGAAGCTGCTGTTGGTGATGAGTCAGGGAGGAAATTAGCAGTAAAGTTGACAAGTGAAAGTAAATGTAGAGTCTATGTTTAAGTCTGTTCATGAATTAACACAGACTGTCAAGATCAAGTAAGGTTCCTGTCCTGCTTTGCAACGGCAAGGTCATGTGAGGGGGGTGAGCTCCCAAGTGAGCATCAGCTTTCTAGTGGGAATATAGTTAGTTTTTTTGTTGTTGTTTTTTAAAATATTTTTTATTTTATTGTT
Organism: Plectropomus leopardus; assembly: GCF_008729295.1. Classification (NCBI taxonomy): domain Eukaryota; kingdom Metazoa; phylum Chordata; class Actinopteri; order Perciformes; family Serranidae; genus Plectropomus; species Plectropomus leopardus. Next base: position 28,428,619 of record NC_056475.1, on the reverse strand, counting down.
TGTTTTTAATTTTGTTTACTTTAAGCAGGTTTCAAGAGTGAGTTTGCTCATTTCAGTTTAGTTTTGACTGTTAAATATGTTTCGTTTTTATTTGTTTCAGTAATAATTTTAGTAATAATAATAATAGTAACAATAATAACGCAGATAAGGAGGAAGTTAGGAGATAAAAAAATTAAATGCATAACAAATAATATTTGCAATACTGGTCAAAAACAAAAACAAAATAAAATCATATCATCAGCCCTCGTTGATACTCTTATGTGAGAACATCATATATCAGGGCCTGTCAATTTGATATCAAACTGATTGCAGACTGAAGACTGATATCATACCACCTCACTGTCTTAACCCTTTGAAACCTGAGCTAATTGGCTTGATTTCTCACAAATATACATGGAGAAAATTAAAGAAGAAATGACCTAAAAACTTGGAATAAAAGAAGTAGAACTCTAGTACTGGAAATTAGCACAAAAAGTAAAAGAATAAAAACAATAAATAGCCTGAAAACTGGGAACATGAAATAGTAAAAGGGAATGTATTGTTATACTTATTATTAATAATAATACTTTTGTAACCTATTTTTAAATATATAATTCCAGTAATTAGATTTTTTCCTTAGTTATTTGAAAAATTCGTAACGATTTTTTTTCTTGTCTTTTACATTTTTTTTTTACCAATTTGTGGAATATTTTTTGCCAAGTTGCGAACTGCTTTTTTGTGTGTCTTTGACAGAAAGCGAACCAATGTGCTCAGGGTTCAAAGATTTTAATACTTGTGAGAGGCATCTGAAGCAGCCCCAAGAAAACTGATGTCGATCCAGCTTTTCAAGGGTTAACTGAACATTATTGACTAATTATGACTAATGGCTAATTATTTAGGTAATTAATTAGGTAATTACAAATGTCAGCTGATGCCAATCAAAATCATGGTCATCATCAATGTCATGCTTGAGTTTTACAATACTGTAGCTTAAAGTCTACCAAGTTTTGGTTTAAGCAAAATATTACCGCGTAGACCTTTAAATATTTTCTTATTTTTCTGGTTAAATAAATAAAATAAGACATCTTTAATCACAGCCTTGACATCAATGAGTTAGGAACATCACAGTCATTAGGCCAAACTTATGGTGAAATTCACCACAGTGGAAGATCAATACTAGAGTCTATATTGCTTCCTAAGTCTTTGGCTCAGCCGCTAAAAGTCAAATCCACAATCCTTCCACAATACATCCTGTACTATGCTAGCATTTCCAAAGCCATCTGCAACAATCAACAGAAAGCCACAGTTTTAATCCAATCAAAGTAGAAAACGTATGATGAATTTGTTTTCAATTTAATCTCACACAGCACACAGTAATTGTATTTGAAATACCACATGGATATGCACAGTAATGCAAGTCATATTTAAGATCACATATTTTTTTTCATCTCTACAAATCCCGGCACTTATAACTTGGTACAGCTGCCAACTCGTATCGCATTGATTTCACACTCATGCAATTAACACTTTTGACACGTTCTGATGCCATGCGTCATGCAGTGAATAAACAAATTTAGAAATGATAATGTTGCAGTCAAAAATAAAGACAGTGGGGCGCCTGGTGGCTCAGTGGATAGAGCAGGTGTGCCATGTATAGAGGCTGTGTCCTCGCTGCAGCGGCCGCAGGTTTGATTCCAGCCTCAGCCCTTTGCTGCACGTCACTCCCTCTCTCTCTCCTCCTTTCACACTTGTGCTGTCCTACCAATTAAAGGCAAAAATGCCCCAAAAAATATCTTTAAAAAAATAAATAAATAAATAAGGACACTGACAGCGCATAGACATACAAGCCAGAGCGGCACAGTGCAACAGCAGCATCAAAAAATCTTGTAGTCAAGTCAACAACAGCCACTGCACTACAGTGATGTCACTTTTCAGTTGGCTATTTGACCGCCATTCTCTCCAGATTCAACAGCGTCTTCTTACACCAGGTTTACACTAGATCCAGACGCACCCCATAGCACGCAGATAATCATTGGAGCCTTGCCCACTTCCTTTCAGTACCCATGTTAATAAATTTGGAAGTTCACAGAAAATCAGACATTGTGCATTGAAGCCTCCCAAATAGATACAGCTCATGTACCTTAAATCACCTGTCAGACTCACAGTTATGTCACTGTGTTTGTGAGACTAAGTCTAGTGAAAAGTCACCTTTATTATAGCACTTGAAGGTTTAATATAAGGCGCAAACTATGCAGAGAGAACACACTGAACTATTTAGAGATGCACTTGGTAGGGTATAATGTAGCCTAATCTATGAAAATTTCATTTTTGTGCATTTGTGAGTGTGTGTGATATATAGACATGACAGGACAGACGTCTTGCTGCTCCATTATGTCGGGATCATTTCCACTTTTTTCTAAATGTTTACTCTTTAACGGGAGTAAACATGGAGGAAGTCCTGAGCAGTCTTATAAGGAGGGAGATTTGTTTCCCCCATACTTTCCCCTGGAGATGCATGTTTGGAACCGTGTGAACTTTAAGTCATTTTAAGGTATGTCCTCGCCATGTTTCTTTTCCTAAACCTAACCACAGTTACTGTTATTGCCTAAACCTAACCACCATAACATCACATTTATTATGTAACATCATTCGTCAGGCACTTATTTAAACATGATATGAAGTGTTGTTCATGTAATTTCATAGGATATCATGCAACCCAGTGACCCAGTCATACTTTATCACTATCCTATGTTGATCAAAAAAAGGACAACTCATATCTGTCAATTAGAAGAAACAGCATAAATGTCTTTTTGGCATAAATATAGCAGAGCTGACTGAGAGGTGACTGGATATGTTTGCGCTTTCTAGAGGTAAATCAGTCATTCAAGTATTTGGTCATAAAGCATATTATTGGGTAAACTGAAATTTTCACCCGATGGTGGAACTAGATGAGAAGTTGGTAGAATTCAGCCTAGGATGTATCTTTTTGAAATGAGCATGTTGCAACTTACAGCATGTAAGAAAAAAACAATAATGACACCCTCATTTTAAGGACTGAGAATGAAGAGTCTGTTAGGAAACCAGGAGCACCTTGAGAGCACTGTGAATCACGGGGACTCTGAAGCTCAAGCTGGAGGCACATCAGTAAGTCCTTCAACTGTGCAGATGAGTGATTGAGTAGTAGTGGGGATGATGAATGGGTTAATCCACACACGGATCCACTCTGCAGTGATGGGGTTTAGCTGGGGCGCACACGCCACTGGCCAGATTAGACAGCACCTAATGCTTTGTAAGATGATTACATCTATTTCAGGAGGCATTTATTCCATCGCAGAGTTGTAACTGTGTTTGATTGCATTGCGTAGACCTATTGTTCTTCATCACAGCCAAAGGAACTGGTAAGACTTTCAGGGTTCATCTTTGAGTGAGTGGTAAAGAGTGTATGTCATGCATGCACACAAAAAAAGCCATTAAAGACACTGTTTCACTGTTTTTTATCACTACAACTTAATAAATCCTTTTGCAAACTAATAGTCTCCAATGAACAGCATTTGTGACCAAAGTGGCTCACTCTATAATGTTCAATGGTGGACAACAATCATTATTACTTCGTAATGGCAGCTTGTGGACAATGGAAGTTGGCAAATGTTTCATGCGCAGCATTATGAGTGCAAGATATGAGTGTGCTCCTGGAGAACATCTGTTGCAGGATATGATGTAAGCATTCAAATGTAGGCAAAGATTATAAAATGTAATCCACACATTAAATGAGAAAAAGCCCTAATGGAGTTTGTCCACACAGTTAGCCTAATATTTACTTTTTATTAAATATTTATTTTGGATTGTCACCCTGGTTTAAAATAATGGAACAGGCTAGGAAGCACAAGAAATGTGTGTGAAGGAATGCATTTACATAAACAGGAAAAACTGGCTGTTACTATAATCAGGCTTTTCTTTTTTAAAAGTTTTGTAATTGCTAAAAGAATCCATTTAGCAGTAGGTTTCCTGGTGTAGATATGCAGATGTGAGGCATGTGCAGTGTGCACTGTATACAGTCAGTGAGTCACTGAGTCACAATTATACAAATCACATACTAACATGCTATTTATTAGGGCTGTTAACAGTTTGTGTATTCATGCCAAACCATCATGGTATTGGGGTCACAGCTGCACACAGAATACACACTATGTAGATTAATGTACGTAATGCAAAGCAAAAGTACATAGGTGCAAGTCCTGCTAGGAAACAGAACTGTACAGCGATCGCAACTTACGCTGAGATTAGTGCAACAAGGGTATTGTTGTACAAGCTGGGAGTCTACAGGTATCAGACATCTAAATGTAATGTTTTTTCAGACACATTCAAATTTAAGACTGATTTTAATCAAATGCTTGAATAATCAACTTATTCAAGCACTGTAGTTATGTATAAAGGTATGTATGCAGTAGGTAGGTTTTATTTAGGAATGTGGTTGTTGGAGTAAGTTATCTACATTTTGCCAACAGATTAGTGCAACCATAAAGTAAAAAGACAGTATAAGGGTCAGCCAGAGGTTTGTAACATCAGTAATGTGGACTTTCACACCGAGGAGGTTTACTCATTTTGACGAAAAAGACGTTTAAAGATAGATAAATTAAATTAGATAAAAATGCTTGTGGAAATTAAGACTTCACAAATTCAAACTTAGAACTATTTAACAATGAATCATCAATCTCACCGGATCAAGTGATCAATTATCAACGCTGCGATTCAAACTGCTGTTGAGGGATAAAAATAACTCAGGATTTTTCACCTGCGCTACATTCAAAAACACGCAGAAATGTCCGGAATTCTGAGAGGGGGCACAAAATGATAAAGACAAGACACAAAAGAAGAAAAAAAAGGGGAAGTTTGCTGAAACCCCCGCCATCATCAGCAACCGCCACACACAGATTCTGATTCTGTAGGAAACAACACTGTATGCATTTAACCTGTAGTCAATTCAGGGCTCACATACCTCACATACACCATAATATGTAAAATTATAGTCACGTGGAATAACAGTAACTTATTATTCATGCAGTTTTATCATCTGTAATTCTGCCGCGGAAATGTTGCACAAACTTTAAAATTAAACGAGAGTTCACTGTCTGATAGCAAGTCATGCTGCCTCTAGTACAGTGGAGGGCAGCTCTCATGAAATCCATGCATGGTTTTTTTATGCACTACAGAGCACCTCTAAAAGGATAATTCTGATGATATTTTCTATTTTTCTTATTATCAACAAATCCATTGAAAAGACTCAAAACAACACTGTATAGCCTGATATCTCAAAAATTTTGAGAACACATCTAAGAACAACACTGCTGCACTGTGCGACATCTGTCTTTATTACCATGAACACACACATACTGTGTGTTGACTCAATCCCTCTCTCACTCATTTACTGTTCTGTAGCCAGAAATATTCACGAAAGTACCACATGTGGGTTAATCCACCACTGAAATTAGTCCCAAACAAATGCACTGTTTCCTCCAGTTTGAGTAATGTTTGCTCATAACAACAGTGCTGAGCTTTTAATGAAAGTACGTAAACATATTGGTGACCCATTTTTAAAGATTAAGAACCAGTGGGCCTGAGACTGGGAGAAGAACAACATATTGTTGGTTTTGATCTTTTTATATCTGTTAACAGTGAAAAAGTGCTTGCTTGTTTGTGTGTGTGTGTGTGTGTGTGTGTGTGTGTGTGTGTGTGTGTGTGTGTGTGTGTGTGTGTGTGTGTGTGCTTGTGTGTGCATGTGTGTGCATGACTGTCTGTGCACATCTGTGTGTCTGCTCGTCTCTCTCACTCTGTTTAGACACAACTGGCAAATATGTGAAAGCACTGAATGCATATTTTATTAGTAATTATGATACCATCATTTATGTCATATATAATATAGCCTTTATTTGCTTTTATTGTTTATAATAAATTATTAGTGTGTTTTCCTTTCAGATTCATTAATGTCTCAAAAAAATAGACCAGACACCAAAACTATAGCTGTCCAGTGTTAACACTCTCAGTCTTCACCCTAGGCGCTAAAAGGAAGCCAGCAGCATTCAAATCAGCACAATTTTGTGTCCAGTATAAACTCACCATAAGGTGATGCCATGTAGCACAAAAATGTTTTGATTTAAAGTGTTTTTGTCAATTGCATGACCAATTAGGGCTGTATCTGACTCAAGATTTTGTCGGTCGCATTGGATATGAGTTTCAGTAAAGGAACATGGTTTGGCAGGACATTGAGGGTGACAGCAACATTAACATAACATAGTAAACAAGCCAAGTTAGCCCTCCAAGCTAATGCTAACTATGCTAACATTGGAATGTGCCTTAACATTTTTTGCCTAAACTAGATACTAAACAAAAGCCAGAGACTATATTGTATCAAGTTTTTGGGAGCTGTAATTTCAACACTTCAAAGCAGAAGGCAGAAAATGACATTATCTGGGAGCCTGACCAGGCGGATCCTGTCTTCCTTCAGGCAGCTTCCTCCGTCTCAATCAACTCACCCTGGGTCTGGGTCAGCAGCTGCCTGTACCCATGACAGACATCTTCACAGAGCAGACAGGACGACTTGACGTAGTCTAACGATTTTACCCTGGAGTGTAGCGCCAAAGCAAGGAGCGCTGACACCACAGCTTCTTCTAGGGACCGTAATGTGCCCAGAAGCACACTGACAACACCCCCACCCCCAACCCAAAAAACAACTGTTCAAGTTGAAGAGTCTCAATGGACTTAGGGGTCTCCGATTAATGATTTGAATCTTATACTTTCAGGGGACAGCCCTGTTATCAATACATACATACTTATTTAGGATGTTGTTTGTCACTATCTGGCACGTCACCCTCTCATCAGCTCCTGTCACCCTGACTTTAACACACAGCCCAGCAGAGAACAAACAGACTCCCTCCATGAAACAGTGGCACAGTCTGCATCTTGGGTTTCACAAACAGATCACTGCTGTACTGTCCTGCTGGATCTGTCTCAGTCCCAGCTCTAATGTTTGCTGCAGTGTGTCAACCCTCAAGTGGCTGTTAGGTGAGTGGTCAGTCAGCCTCACCTCATCACTCAATGACAGGCGGCAACAAGCAAGCCTCTGTGATACAGATCAATGCAACTATTACACTGATAACACTGCTGATTATCTACAATGATGATGCTACTTCAGTGAAATATGCAGGAGCTCGGGTGTAAAGTTCCGCTTGTTGCAGAAATAGTCTTTTGACCTTTAAAAGTCGTCTCAGTTTTTTTCTGTTTATTAAACATACTGTTGGGAGACAAGAACAAATCCAGGTTTGCATGTGACATTTTCTCTCACTTATGACAGTAATGAGGAAGTGATTTAATTTTCTTACGACTCAATAACGCAAATGTAAATACAAGTGTAGAAAACCACTAGACCAAATCCAAAGTCTTTTTTGGTTATATAGTTGAATGTTGTGATCAGACAAAAAATTTAAATCTAAGATTTACTATAGATCAGAAATATTTCAACTTGAAGTAGCTTGTCTCCAAAAACTTTACATGAAACTGTAGCCAGTGAATGTGTGATTTCCCCACACGTTGTGATACCAGGTTGACCTGACTTTTTATCGTCCCTATCTCGTGTCTCGTAATGAACATGATAATGGAATCAGTTTCTGTGGCGGGGTGGTTTAGGTATAGGAAATGACAATCCCAAACCCTTACAGAGGGAGGTGGTCAGTGCTTTTAAGTGGTGTGGACATCATGAGGTCGACCCACAGCGCCTGGACAGAACCCTATAGCCTGACCACTGTCTGCATGTGCACTCTAAACGCAGGCCTATAATATAGAACATTATGAACAGGGAACATGGTACTCCAGCAAGCAGAAATTATACGGCCCTTCCAATTCTCTGCATACACAACTGCAATATCAAGCTATTGTTGAATACATAAAAGCAAAATTAAGAAAAATATTGAGCCAAACCATCTAGAAAGTAACATGTGGAAGCATTTGAAATTCAACACTGTAGATGGAAAAGTTGTGAATAAATAGGAGGCTTTGTCATTGTAAACCATTAAAACTGCATCAAAATATGAGGGGTTGTATATAGCCTCATTCCCACAGCACAAGAAACCTGCTAACATCTGGCTTTTTAATGCAATGAGAATGTGTATGATAGGTGTCCAAATGACTCTGCAGCAGACATGGGTTTTTATGATGATGATCAATGATGTGTCTATAACTACCCTCCGTCTCCTCTTAAGCAGTGCTAAAACACCAATCCAAATCAGTCAGCACAGAGTTTGAAAGAGAGACTGACTGTTTACCTAATCTCCTGCCTGTCCGCGACACACACAAAAGCTGACAGAAAGGCAAACTTGTGAGGTGCAGTGGTGAGTTCACTGTCAGTGGGAATGCAGTCAATTGCCTATATTTAGCGGGTTTATCTGTGTTTGAAAAACCTGCATGCACATGCTAACTTTGCTGGAAGAGGGGTGTGAATGAGGCATTGGGGTCCAATCAACTAAAAGGATCATCATCGATTCTAGAGCATATTTCAGAATAATGCCAAAAAAGTTGCCTTGAAGGAACAGTTCAGAAGTGGGGTTGTATGGGGTATGTATCCATAAACAGTGTTGGCATTCACCAGTTTGGAGAAGCAGGCTGAAGTCCAACATGGAAGCTAAGCAATCTTTTGCTGTGGATGGGGTCAACAACAAAACGTGTTTTAGACACCTAAAAAAGTCCCATCTAAAACAAAATCAATATCACTGTACGCTAAACTGAAACAAGCACTGAATGTCATAAAGGCTTAAGCCACACAGCTGCTGCATATTATGTAAAATCTAATATCTACTGTAATGCCAAACAAGTACAGTTGACCGCTGTGAGGGATAACTGGATCTATGAAATATGAATATATGTGTATGTAAATATGTGTACTGTTTCCCCCTTTTTAGTGGTCACACGGTGAGAATATGCAGAAGACAGCTCTGTTTATTTTATACATTTTTTGAATGTATATTTTTTCCACTTTATACCAATATGCAAGCAAGCCCTATCTCATGATAAAGAGCAACTTCTGCAAATTATATCACAGGCAGACAACCGTTTTTCACCACAATAAACGAACAACACCAAATATCCACAGCTGGGATTCCCTAATGTGTACTTGGAGAGTAGATGGGGACAAATGAAACAAGGGGGCTGATAAGGCTGAGAAAATGTAAAAACTGGCCCCATGTATTCTTTGAGTAAATGTCCAGTCACTGGGTAATAATCTATATGAACTCAAGGGCAGAATGAGTTTTCAAACTCTAAGAACTGCCATGTTATGGTTTTTGAGTATGTTCCATCACACCCCGCACCAACCAAGCCCGGGAAGAGCTGTATGGAGTTAATGACAGGACCGAAACCTCAAAGCTTGAGGTTGCTTTTACAGTGGCCGCAACTTTTAACAATACCAACCTGATCTCAAGTCTTGCTGAGACATCACCAACACATCAGCTTGTATGAAGACATATCTTATCTACAGCACGCTCCGTATTGCCTCTGTCAATCAATCAAACATTTTTTTCTCACATGAAATTGTTCAAGGGAAATGCGTCATGATTTCTTTACATAGCTTGACCTAAAAAAGATGGCCACACAGCTGCTCCTCCTGAACGTGGGCAGCAATTTCACTCCGCGGCTGCCTCTGAATGACACACAGTAGTGATCCTGAGTGATTATGCCCATTGTGGAGCAGAGAGCAGTGATGGGACAGCACCTCACATTTCCACTGTCACACCAATCCTTAGTCACAATAAAACACAAATCTCCTCTCTGCCTCTCACCAGATTCCTCTGTAATGTCAGCTTGGCAAATAGAGTAAGAGTCCCCTGGTTTAATGACACTGTCCAGTATTCTAGGATTTAACAAATTGGGTGAATCAACAGATATTACAGTTCCAGATATTCCGTTGAAAAGTGATGTGGCATTGAGGTCGTCCACTTTTTTTTTCATCGACTGTACAATGGCTAACTGGACGCTTGTTCGATTGGTGCCCATCTTCATCTTTCTCCATCGTTTCCCCTATGTAAGGCTTAGCGATAAATTTATTTGATCGATTAATGAGAATTTGTGGTTTAGTATGATTTTTTAAAATAAAATCTAGATTTTCTTTAACTTCGTCTGCCACTCTCTTTGGGCGCCTGTATTTCACAATGGGCTGTGCCCTCCCCCCACACTTACCTCTGAGACAAGCACAACAACATAACAACAACCTTTAATGACAAATGAAGAGTACATTCTCAAAAAAGGCACAGTCTCGTTACTTGTTTGTTTGGGTTTGGGGCATCAGATCTCCAACAAACCACAGTCTGCTGCAAAGTTTGTTTAATGCATTGCAACTAAAGGCAGCAGCACGACTAATTGATTTCAACATCTCACACGGACGCATGCAGCTGAGTGAGAGAACTGCGTCTCACTCCAAGATGCACAGGACCGCGTCAGCCCACAAACACCCGGTAAAAAGCAGCCGACATTAGCGGAATCATTTTCCCATTGTGTCCTGTATGACAGGAAAGAGACCCGCTGCAAAGCTGTTACTGATGCAGTCACGCTGCATATTGCTGAAGATACGGGGCCCATATATACAGTGGAAACACCTGCAGGTTTATCCACATGCTGAAAACTATCCACCCCAGGTACGTGCTACCAAGCCGCCCTGCCTCGTCTATACAACTATAAAGGTGAAAAGATTTCTAGAGAGCTGGAGTGGATGTCGTTTGACTAAAACAGACCAATGGTCCAGTCATTTGATCACAACAAATAACACTATTTGTTAACATGGAACTAATTATGAAAAAATATTTGTATGATTTCAGAGTTGGTCATTTCAAGACTCTGCTGTTTCAACTGCAAAACTTAACAATATACAAAACTGTCATTTATAGTTTGTTTTCAAGAAATAAATCAATTAAAATCGTGAATCAAGTCTGGTCTGAAAAAATCTGAGATTTTTTTAGGCCATACAGCCCAGCCCTACCCATATGTTGACTGATGTTTACATAGGAAAACCCTGACCTGGCCAGCTGGCACACTTGGCAGGAGGAGAGTTTACAGACTGATGAGCTGATCTCTACATCCTGAAAAACTGTCCAACATCAAAAAGCACCACCAACAGACGAAACAGAGGGTAAACAACAGTGTAACGAGGTGACAGTTCTATCTGATATCAAGAACTGCCTACACTGGAAAGTAACCCAAAAAAGTTAGAAAGACTTATTATAAAAAGATTCGAAAAGAGAGTCTGACAATAAATTAAATGTTGATATAGGCAAAGTATTTCAGAAACAGAAATAAAAACAGCCCACAGTGACAGCTCTAGGTGTCTCTAGGTGGCACTGGCTGAATTCAAGCCGCTACGGCCAACAGAGGGTTCCTACATGGTGGTGGGAAGCAAGGTGGAGGGACCGTGGAGTGGCAAGCTGCTAATTCTTGTGTCGTTTGTGGTCTGATAAACAGAGAGAGAGAGAGAGAGCGGAGCACAGGTGGGGGGGCTAGGTGTATGTGCTGCGGGCTTATGACAGAGTGGGAAAAGCTGCAGGAGGAGGGTGTATTTTCCAATTCTGACACTTTTTTCCCAGATTTCTGCCTACCCCAGCTTTGCCCACAACAGCATTTACACATTTACACATTTTATTTACTTTGGCTCCTAACCTCATAAATACATGTCTTGTAGAGCCAGAATGAATATTTCCACTCGGTCAGCCCAGATGGATAAAAGCCTGCTTTTTTTTGCGTGTGGTTGTTGGAAGGTGCAGCTCTATCAGCAGGAGAGCTGCTCGCGCTCTGGCCAGTGCTAACTTTCCTGCCATCAGCACAGTGCTGCTAGCAACCTCGACATTGCTGCCAGATTCAAATTAAAAAACGCAGATATTTTAGCTGATTTTTAGATGTTTGGGGCGGTTCTTTGCTGTCCATCTTTGATTATTTGGGGGGGGGGGGGTGTAAGGGTGAAGCCCCACCCTCAGAGAAACACAAACGAACATCCATACTTGACAACAAACCGCAGTAAAGACTCTCACAGTTCAGTGAAATGAAAGGAGGGCACATAGATTCTAAGTTAGAACTGTGGTGCACAGAGGCCCCCACAACTGCAGATCATTCACTTCCGAATGATTGGATCTACACTGTTTTTTCTGTATTAAAAAAAGAATTTCAATCTCTCAACCATGTTAGGAGTTGTTAATCCGTTCCATCAACAGAGCAGTGCAAAGACCTCCCAATCTCCTGATTGCATATTTTTACTGAAAATCTGCTGATAATGATTAGCTGCCGATCAATCTGGGGCATGCCTACACAAAACCAAATTCAAAGTCTTCCAACATACCATGACAATTCAATGTGATTTGCATTCAGCATCTTTAATATTACAGGTGGCGATAAATGATGTGTTAATCCAAAAAGTCTGTGTTCACTTTCCGTTACAGAACCTCGGAGAGAACCTCCTACATGGTCCACGCCTTTCTGCTTTTGGCAAATGTGATCCAGAGGGACACAATCAGACGACTGCTGTACAAAGTCAGACACTAGGTGAAACTGTTTTGCAAATTATCTGTTGCCAGCAAGAGGATGCTGCAACAGTGTAAGTTCATCTTCGTGAAAGACTGTCCAACCAGATGGTCCAGCTGTTATTTGGTGATCTCTCATTTTCTTGAACTAAGGACAATCTTATCTTGTCATTGTATTCTGTTTCTATTTATGTTTAATTCAGCGTCCCAGCTTTTTTCTGGGTTGCATTATTGTTGTCTGCATTGAGTATGTCACTGTAATCAGAGAGAGACCTGTGTGGTTTAAACACTGGACTGATCAAACTGTGGATGCATTCAGGAACACTGCAGAACGGTTTGATCATCTGCATCTGCCATGTTTTCACTGTTCAGTCACTTTGAGTATCTGCATATTGTTTATCACAGGTTATCATAAAAAAAAACTATTAAATGTAATGTAAGCCAGCCACAGTCACGTTTACCTTAGGTACTTCAAAAATAACAACGCTGCTTTGAAATTCTTTAGTTTTTCGGAAAACCACTTCAATATAGAGTTGACAGAAAATACCAGTTGCGTGATGGATCGGTTGTGCTTCACTGACTTACCAAGAAGAGCTTCAAACAGGTTGCTTTTGAAAATCCCCATCACTCTCTGAATGGCAGTTTTGAGCTGCTGCTCCTCCGGCTTCCTCAGTTTAGTGCAGTACTCCTCCAAAAGCCCCAGGGCTCGAGCTGTGTCTGCAGAGGAGGGGGCAGATAAGACAGGCTCTGCTGTTTCCTTGCATTGTTTTCTTCTTATTAGAACAAATATATTCTTCATGTATTCTTTGACAATATTTAGTAAGATGAGACAATATTGTGTATGATGATAAATTTAGGCCACAAAAAAAGAACATCAGCCTACAGTAGATGCAAGTTTGTAAATATAAAGATGTGTAAAATTCGTTTACCCTCAGCTCCACACCATGCTGCACAGACAACAGTCCCTACAACATTTTATCAGATATGGAATAGAAGAAACAATATATGATCAACAGTATGTAGACACCTCAGCCCTCAAGCCACATGCAATAGCTGAACATGCCATTCCCGTTCATTCCTATGAGAGCTGCTCACTGGTGCATGGAGCAAAAAAAGCTCTTTTTGCGAGTATAAATTTCCCCAGATGTGCAAACCAATGAGGCTTACGGCAGCTAAGCACTGCCGAGTGTGCACAAGCAGGTAACTTCCACCTGCAGAATGACTGACTTCCAGTCCAGCACTTTGCCAGCTTGAATGGCCGTCTAATACTTTTTTTTGTTTGTTTTAAGACATTTTTCAGGGCGTTTTTGCCTTTAATTGATAAGACAGCACAAGTGTGAAAGAGGGAGGGGGTTAGACATGTAGCAAACCAGAATCAAACCCATGAAACTCTCTTAGACTTTCCAAATGGAGCTGGACGGGTTAAATCTAGATAGTGAAATGAGTTGTTTCGCAGGGGTTTTGACACTGACAAAAAATTACCTACTGATATACAGACGTCTCTTTCCCAACGTAAGTCAATGGGAAAACGTCCTTCAGGGCCTGCAGGAATCACATAACGGGCCTAGACGGTGTTATTACACTTTTGGTCGCTATGTAAAAATTGCATCAGAGCCTGGTGTACTTCCTGGGGGCTTGGGTCCAACACTAAAGTCGGGTATAAAAGCCAAGCTCCTAATCATTGCTCCTGTTCATCCTGAAGGTTTTGGGCGGGGTTCTGAGCAGGCTACTCAAGTTCTTCCACAGCAAACTACAAATGTATTTCTATATGGAGTTGGTTTTGTGCAGGGCGTTGTCATGTTGAAACAGTAAGGGGACAAACACAAGCTGATGAGTATCAGCTTGTGTATCACTGCTTTAGACCATTACTATAAGCTGTGGACAACTGCTAGGGGTGGGGGGAAAAAATTGATACAGCACAGTATCGCTAGATTTTGTAAGGCAATGTTGTATTGATGCATGTACACCAAGTATCAATAAATATTCATATTATTTCTGAAAAATGATCAATGTTGCAAATACAGCAGCCTGCAAGAATAATAGAAATCAATTGCTTAAGCAACGCTTATTTTATCTTATTTGATAAAAATGAGTTGTTGACAAAGTTTTTCCTTAATTTGCAGTTGAAAAAAAAAAATCACAATGTGTGTTATTGCAATACTAAGAATATTGCAAAACATTCGGAATAATACTTCAGGATACACAATAATAAGGACATGTCATCCATAACGGTAGATATGGGCTTTAAAATGAAATATCGGAATTGGCAAATTGTTATTTCTCAATCACAAACCAATATTTATTATATTTTCATTATTTTATGTCTGCATTCTCTGATGGGCCATCTTGTTAAGAGTATGCATAATATGATGTTAATTCTACCACAGAAGAGACTTGATGATCACTAAAATTAAGTGAGGAAAAAAGTGGATATATTGGTTATCGGCTAAATAAGTTGTTATTTATTGGTATATCGGCAAAAAATTCAGTATGGCGCATCCCCAATAATATTATATCGTCACCTAAGTATCATGATAATATCTTATCGAGGGTGATTCCCACCATAACCAAATGCAATGCTGGTCATGTGACAGCATCCATATTGTTCATATTTAGTATATAAAAGGTGTGATGGAAGCTGGAGGAGCAAAAACTTTCATTACCTGCGAAACATACAAAAACTCACCTTTTTTCCTGATAGGCATGGCTGACTCTGTGTAAACTTGACTCTCACTAAGGCTTGCAGTTCAGTCTTCAAAGCATGGTCAAAAAGTTCTCTCCTGGTGGGCTGACAGAAAAAAGGAAGGGTTTTCAATAAATGTAGCTCTCTTTAAACCAGGGCTCAAGAAGCAGGGTCCAGGGATCACTGGGGGGACTCAATTCCAGGGACTCAATTTAAGCTTAATGAAATAATGTGATCACAGGTGTCTCTGTCTCAGATGACAGTGATCCACAAGGAGCTCAGATAAGGTCCCCTATAGCAACACCTCACCAACTTGTATCTGCTGTGTTGGTACTGTGATTTCAGTGTCCTTGGCGTTTTAATACATTCTGCAGCATGAGGCTGTGTATCACTTCTGTCTGGGTCCACTTCATAAAAACATCCTTTGGCAGAAGATCTGGCAGACCACAGACATGACTTGTCATGACTCAGTCATGCTGGTCCAAATATCATTTCGATGACAGGACAGAGACAGACAGGTGGACACAAGCTGTTAAGTCCTCACATTTGGATGAAGGTGGTGTAGAAAAGCTGGTTTAGTGTCCCATGGTGAGGTGGAACTGTCAGGTCTACTCGGCACTCTCAGCCCCGTCCACAGTGACACACAGCCGGGGTGGCGCGGCAGTCCTCGGTCGGTCCTCTGTTCCACATCATTAATCCAACCTGACAGTCAGTGCACACCTGAAGTTTCAGTCACCTGCCTCCAAAACGAAACAACACGACACACGTTTTCTTTTCACGACGCTAACATGCAGCAGTCACTTCAGAGTTTCTGTCTGGAGGTTCTGACTTATGGAGGGACGTGTGTGCACCCCCCATGAGGCGGAGAACGACATTTCATACAGTGAAAAAATTCAAATAAAAAACTCTACCTGTTACCGTTGCGTCTCCGGCTAAATATAAACATGCGTGTTGTTGATTAGTTAGCTAGCATTCATGCTAAATCAGCAGCCAGCGGCGGTGCCAAGTGAAATGCTCTCCCAGTGCGACGCCTGGCTGTAGGAAAATACCTGCCTGCCCACTGTGGGAGAAAACGCATGGCTCTCAAATGACTCCATGTATGTTCATTTTCCGCGAAATGTTGAATGCATACTCGCCGGACATTTCCTCTGATAGCAAACAGCGCTGTCCTCGAGCTGCCACATCTCTTTATTCTTTAACCAGGTACAGTACAGCAGCGCTAGCCATATGAACTGACAGCATCACCAACAGTTTTAAGTGCCAGGGCGAAGCTCGCGACAATGACACACGAGACTTCCGCTTGACGCTTTCAAAATAATACACTTGTGGTTTTTATAGCATTGAAACGGAATTCATTGAACCATTTGAAACTTGGATTGACATCAGTTTTCTTGTGCTGTGTTCAGAAACTTTTCACAAGCATTAAAACCTCTGAAACATGATAAAAATTTTGTATGGTTTATTTGGGGGACAAAAATGCAATGGGCAAGAAATAGGCCTACCTAAACAAGAAGTTAGATTTGTTTCATAGTTTTGCAAGAAATTGGGAAACACTGACAAGAAAATAACCCAAAAAATAGTTGAGAGAGATAAAATTATTGGGTTTATTTTTTTTTTTAAATGAAAAGACAAAATAGGGTGAGATGTCCAGAAATATATGTGTATGTTAGTGTATATTAGCACTCTTTATAGTTTCCTATTATTTATTTAATTATCTATTACTTTTTGCTTATTTTCAGGTCATTTTCTTGTAGTTGTGGGGTTCTCCCCCCTTTTTAGCTTAATTTCATGTAATGTGCTTGTAAACTTTTTTTTAAAAAAAAAAAAAAAAAAAAGAAAGAAATCTAGCCACTACATACACTGCATTCTAACTTTTCTTTTTTAATTTTATGCCTGTCTGACTATTCTTTTAGCTTATTTTTATTTTCTGTTCTCTAACTCTGTTCTCTAACTGGTTTTTAATTGTATTTAAATGTCCTTTTATGATGTGTTTATTTTGCACTGTGTCTTTATGTTTTTATGTAGAATACTTTGAACTGCCTTGTTGTCTCAAGCAACTTACCTCACCTTGTCTCGCCTTGCAGCTTAGGCTAAATGACTGTATATATTTTTATATGAATTTATTTAATTATTAAAGCCATTACAAGCACAATTAAAGGCAATAAAAATTTGATTTTTAAACACAACAAATTCACATCCACAGTCTTTTGTTGTTATTTCACAACTTTTAAAATACCATCAACATGGAACAATATTTTCTCATTTTCAAGGTGTTTAACTTATGCTTTTGTTGTGTCACTTTTCCTAATAAATAAATCATAAATAAATAAATCATACTGTGGCACATACTGTGGCATATAATTTAGTGGTGTTTCCAATATGTAAGGGGTTACATATTACACTTTTAAGATTTTAAGAAGCGTCAGCTGCATAATATTAATGTTTTGATCTACAGTTTCAATTTAATCATTTCATACTGTCAGAAAGATGTGATGTGGCGTTCCCAGCTCTCATCCTTTCATTAAATGAGAGTTCTTAAAATAACATACATATTTAATAACCTACATAATATCACATGTTTTTAGCTGATCTAAAACCCCCAATACTCTGCATATATACTTTTATTTTCCCAAAGTGACACGCGCTATGATTTTATTTTGAAGGCAAAGATGCCTGAGTTCCGGACGAAATGCGGGGAGTCTGACGCAGCTGTTTAACTTACCTTAGCAACGCAGAGGCTGGTTGCTGGTTAGCTGGTTCCCGTCTCGACTGACAGGACGCGACAACCAATCATACAGTGGGATTTCTTGTCGCATCAGGGCGGATCGACCAATGAGAAAGCTTGAGAGCTTTGCGAAGGTTAAAGTTGAAATATTGCTGCATTAAATGTACTGTAGGAATTATGAAATTTCTGGTAATTCCAGTGATTGTCATTTTTATATACCCGACTTGAAATTGTGATGGAATTAGTATTATAATTATTTTTAGGGAAACAAATGACAAAATATTATATAAATAGGCTATAAATAGGCCTATAATGTACAAGATTTGTACATCATATGTATAAAAAAAATCAGTATGAATATGTATGAATAAGTTACAATTTAAGATTTTACTGTGACCTCTCAGCTATGTCCAATAAAAATATCAAACCGTGTTTTCTTATAAAACAGGGTAGGACTTTGTCTCCTTGTCTCAGCCATATGTGTTTGGTATTAAATGGCAATGAGTTGCAGGAGAAAAAATTCTCAGGAGTTGCTATTATTTGTGGCCCAACAGCATCCTCTAGAGGTCAATAGCTACTGCTGGAGAGAACTGTATCAAGGAAAAGTGAATATAACAGCACATAAATAAACAGTTGAGATTTAATAATAAAATTAAAACAAAATAAAACAGAAATACATAATACCATGCTGAGCTAGTTTTAGATTCTAGATTCATTTTGCGTCCAGACGCTTGCAGTTCATTTTTTTCGGTTTTCATTTTTTCTGTCTTCAGCCCATTTTTTTTTCGTACAGAGAAGCTTAAAACTTAATTTTAAATCATTTAAAATAATGATTTCATATTTGCACCTCATTTCTTCTTTCATTGCTCATGGCCATCCTCACAAGCCTTTAACAGGCTTGGCTTAAACATCAAGCCAAGTTGCACAGGTTCATGAAGTGAAAAAATGTTACAACAATAAAGTTTTCACATTACAAAGTGATTTGTTTTTCTTTCAATGGCTTGGCAGCAATATACTTCCATAGAGTTTAATATTTATGGATATGTTGACAGGTTTATGTAGCTGTTATCTGATTCCATTAACTCAGCTGTACTGTCTGTTTGCAAGCGCTGACTTTTCGAATAGGAATGAAACATGGATGAAACACCTCAGTCATTATCCTAAATTTACAAGTCACATTAATATGCTGTTTATTGAAAGTAAAATTGATCGATGCAGTAATCACAATATAAAACAGCAGGACTATACACAAATTATGAGTGATCAGATCAAAACAGTTTGTATGTTTTATCATTTTAGATTTTATCTTCTGCCCTATTTTGTGTAACATTTTAATAAATAATTAACTTTTTGATATGACTTATTGAACATGTGGTTTGGGCTATACAAACTAAAGTACCTTGTGTATACATTTATCATACAATGATTATCAGTTATACAGATTCACGCTTGTTGAGGCTGCTGCTTCCACTCAAAATGTACATGCAGCGCACTCCCATCCATGTTTCCACACATGTATCACCATATTTGACACACTCACTTTGACATGCCTTTTGCCATCACAAAAATTCTCAGAGGTAAAACATCCTCCACCCAATCACCATCAGACTGTAACATCCTCTGCCACAAACTTGCTTCATCTGTCGTTGAATCCATCCAAACCACCTCCACTCCATAACTCTTCCCTGCACAGAAAGAAATTGTATAAATATGAAGGAAATAACTGAATAATCAAAATGAAAATAAAGCTGGAAGTGGCCTCTGCAGGGGACCGTTCAAGCTCTTTCTTAGCCAACAGAAGCTACTGTATACTCTCACCTGTCCCTAAGCCCAGCCTCAGTCCGCCGATGTAGTGGTTGCTCAGTCTGTCGTGATCCCACACTGTGATCTCCACACAGGCCTCTCTCAGGTCCTCAGGTCGGAAGCCGTCGTACACCATGGTGTGGTTGAACATGGGGTTGGCTGTTCTTTTCACTACCCGCGTCTTCTGGCGGCTTTTCCGGCTCGTGTCAGGAAGTACAGTGCTGCGGCAAGAGGAGAGGACAGAGATCAAATGCCTTTGTTTATTTGAAACTTCAAGGTATGGAAACACAAATTGTTCAAAAACAAAAACATACATAAATAACATATTGGGAAATAAATAAATTACATAAATATAAACCATTAAACTGTAAAATAATCCTTTTTTAAAACTCAGATTAGTATTATGAAATATTTCATCCTGCTTTTTCCCTCACAAACGCGGTTTCTTGCAGGTAATTTCTACATGTCCTGTTTCCAAAGGCTTTTTAATTTTTTTTATAATTATTAATTTTATTCTATTAACGTGATTGGCTCCTTCTTCACATAACTTGCTATAGGAAAATGTTTAAAGTGAGATAACTATTATTATGCACTGTGTGAACATTTTTTCATTATTCATAATATTTGATTTAAGTATTACAGTAATATACTTTGGGTCTCCATATTTGGTGACCTGCCGGCTTGCAGGACATCCTACCATTTCACAAACGGGTCGATAATAACTCCTCTGACTGGAGGAAGATTCTTGCAGTCTTTCACCCAAATTTGCACCTCGCCAGTCTCCATCCTGGATGTTCTCTTATCTGTGGATGTAGTCAAATCACAAAAAGTAACACTTAAGGAAAAAATAAATTACTTTTTTTTTCAATTTTACATTACATTTCACTGACATTGTATTCATATGATTTTATGTATTGAATAAACTGAATTGAATTAAATCGAGTTGACTCAAACTGAATTGAACTGAACTGAACTAAGTTGAGTTGAGTTGAGTTGAGTTGAATTGAATTGAATTGAATTGAATTGAATTGAACTGAAATGAACTAAATTGAACTGCATTTAACTGAACTGAATCGAATCAAATTAAATTCAATAACTCACTTTGGGATGTCTGCGGCAGGAACCTCAGGGCAACTCTCATCTGTCCTCTACTGTCCATCAGACATGAGGGAGATGCTGTTGGACTTAATGCTGTGACCTGATGGATTGAGATTAGTAAATATCTTTTCAGATTACTTCCAAAATACATAGAGACTTTGTGTAGAAACAAAGTTGTTACCCTGGATTTTAGCACGTATTCATTTATGTGCGTGTTGCTGAAGTCCCACTCTGACAAATCCAGGTCCACCTCGCCCAGGAAACTATTACGCCCAAAAGTACTGTTGTGCCACACCGAGATGTTCAGATTCTGAGTTTTCAACACTTCCATCAAGATTTTAAACTGTAACAGGAGAAGAAGACAATAAATATGTTTGTAAAATATGGACTATATTTCATAAGAAATCTTTAAAGACTAGAAATGGAGTTCTTACCCTAAGGATTTCATTGTAGGTTGGATTTAAAGTCTTCTTTTTTACGGTGGTTTTTCTCTTTCCCAGCTTTGTTTTGTCAGGAACAATGTAACATTTCACGTACCTGGAAAAAATACAGTACAGTCACATTCCTATTCACAACTAAAACACATAGTGTGAAATGTTTGGAAATTCTTTCCTTCCTCTAAACTTTATATCACCAATAACAATATCACTGGATGATATGACATTTTTTCTATCTTTTTTGATCATACAGTATACAGGAGGCACGCACGGGTCAGAGCAGTTCTTCTTGGTGTCGGCCACAGCCAGGTCCCTGCAGTGCACCACGAATATGTGAAACTCTCCCAGCTTCTGGATGTAGTTGACAGCAAACTGGATGCTTCCCTGGACTTCAATGTCTCCAATGTCTGCAGGGTAAATGCTGCTCATGCTGCCGCTCACCTACTCATCCATAACAAGACAGAAGACAGGAGACACCAGCCTATCTGGCTTTAACTTAATGTTTTTGCAAATAATTTTGACTGTTGTCTTTTGTTTGTCTTTAGAACCTTAACCCCATATGAAAAAAGCTAGTGCCCAGCTTTTTAAGGAAAATACTGCACCTGTTTAAAAAAGCAGACTTGGCTGCCACATGATACATTAGTTTGAAACCTAAGCAAATTATCTTGACTTTCCCCCCTCCCCAAAACATAGCAAGAAGGCAATGAGCAATGACAGCAGAAACAATCCAAATGAGCAAAAAAGTACAAGAAAATTACCTGAAAATATAGAAGATGAAGAATTAAGTTTAAAAAAGGAAATAACCTGGAAAAGGTGTTTAATGTAAACATGTTATTTTGATCATTAGAAATATAATTTTACCCTTTTTTCTTTTTCCCCTAGGCATTTTCCCTTAAAACAATTTTCTTAATCTCCCAGTTTCTTCCAATTTGTGGAACATTTCTTACCCAAACTTGCAAAAGGCATCCAAGAAAAGTGAAATCACTCCAAGTTTCAAAGGTTTTACAGATTTAAAGTAATTAGGTAAATTAAAAAAAAACATTATGAGCTGCGTGTGGACATACAGAAGACATGGAGGCCATTCCCGAGGAGAGACTTAAGTTAGATGTGGAGCTGCCCGTGTTTCTTCTCCAGCCCATGTTTGTCTCAAAAGTGCTGTCGCTGTCTGTCTGATAGCAGAGAAAAACAGGAAAGCATGAGTGACAACCAGCAACAAAAAAAAATCAGTCACAGAGGGAGAAAAATAGAATTAAATTCAGCCATAAGGGCAAAACAATCATTCATTGTGAGGGGTGAGGGGTAAAAGTATCTGTTCAATGACTACAGTGCAGATGTTGAACACTGGATTTAATCCTTTGGTTATGAATTCAAAGTACAAGAGTGTGATTTACCTCGTCATGCTGAAGTACAGTAACTGACATGCTGGTTTTCATCTGTTTGGAGTTGGCTGACGTTGGAAGAGAAGAAACTAGAGAAAATATAATGAGTGTTGCTGAATATCAAAAGCAAACTGAGTTTACAGTACATTTAAATCAGAGCCCAGCCTATAGAAGTCCTGATAAATATGTAAATAAAGACAGAATCACACATTTACCATCATCCACACTTTGATTCACTTGGTCTCTTGAGTTATTTTGTGTCCTCTCCTCTCCTAAAAAGAAAGAGAGCCATGAGACATTATTATTTAAATACCTCTGCCATATGAGAAGCAGCTTTAATCAGAAGAATATGGAAGATAAAGAGTGATAACAAGTCATATGAAATAAGGCACTAATATTACAATGTCATTTTTTGACAATCAGCAGTATTAAAGTACAAACTATAGTAAGAAGACAGAGCTCTGTTACTTGTCTGTGAGGTGAGGTTATCCAGACTCTTGGATGAGGACATGCTTCTTGAAGATAATCGTTTTAGGGCGGACATCACAGGACTAGAACTGTCATCATGACCTGCCACAGATGAAACAAAATCAGCTCTGGAAAACAGACTCAGCGCAGATGGTCTGACTTACTAAGCAATCATCTAAAAACTGCAATGCTTCTGCTGCTTCAGATATTTTGTGCGATTATGATGCTTTTTAAATCAGTGTACAATAATAAATAAAAGACTGCTATATCATCATCAAACACAAGGAACACGACCCTAAACCGTTTTCATTTTGCTGTGATGAATGAAGAGGAGTATTTTTGTTGGTAACACCTGTTTAAATCTTTATGGTATTGTTTATGGTGTTGCATAAACAGCTCTTTAAAGCTGCCCCCTCCCCAAAAAAAACTTTTTGTTAAACTTGCTGAAACCGTCAGTGTACCACACAGCAGCATACGAGACAGATAATCTGTGAAAAAAACTCATTTTTTTCTGCCTACTATATAACTTCGTAGTGGACCTGATGGCATTAAAGGACGTGTTTGCAGAGGAACTAATTAGAGCCAAGAAGTCTGTAACACTGCCATTATTACGTTAGTCAATGCTCATCAACTGCGGTTGAACAGTCAAATTATGCAGCACTGATCAAAAATGAATCATGATTCTTGACTATTTATCACCTCAAATATTTTTAGAAACATATTTTAGGGTACTGTTTGGCTGTAAAATGAGAATGTTTGTGAACACTGCCCATCAGCTAAATTAAATTTTTTCAGAAACATATTTCAGTGTACTGTTTAGCTGTTTAACTGCGTATAGGCTTGACCAGACTTTTTCATTTCACAGCTAAACAGTTCACCAAAATATATTTCTGAAAACATTTGAGGTGAGAAAAAAACAATGTAGTAACTTGAATCTTGATTCAGATTTGATCAGCACCTCCTAGTTTGGTAGTCTGACCACAGTTCACGAGACTCCTCAGCTCTGATTTACCAGTAGCAAATATCATAAGAAGCATAATGAGTGGGAGGAGGGACGTAATTTTTTTTTCATACTTTTTGTTTTATGTACTACAGTGTGGATGTAGTAACAGTTCCAGCCAATATGACAAAACGTTACCAACTGTATCTTTAATCACAAAAAGCGGATCACCTCAAAAAATGCATTTGAATAATAAAAAATAAAGTTTCTATTGATTTGCACTGGTTAAAGGGCAGCTAAATCTAAACATCACTTCTACAGTTTTATATAAACAAACTTGAAGAGGAATTCCAAAAGGAAAATCAGAGTCAATGATCACAGCAAATTGCACAAACATGTAGAAGAATTTTGCAATAGAGGACTTTGTCAGGGCTAGTCTACTAACGGTGAGTCAAATCAGACTCACTGTTGTGTTAATGTGTTAACTTGTTTAAAAAAAAAAATTATTTTTCGGTCATTATCTTGAAGAAATATAAATGGAGGGAGAATTCAGAAGCTCACTGCCTGAACTTGCCCGAGACAGAGACCAGGCCCTGGTCGATGTGTTTTGGCTGGAGTTACCATCTTTATTTGGCACAACCCAAGGACTGATCCCGGGAGGATTCCTTTCAGGACTCTCATTCTGGTTTCCCACACAGTCTCTGAGGGCATTTTGTGGTGTGTGTGTATCACTCTCTACAGCAACAACTCTCTCTTGGTAAAAAGGAGGGATGTAGGCTTTCTCCTGAGGTCCGAGGTAATGCTGATAATCCTGAGGGATGAAAGATCTGGCGAGTTGTGTAAAGGGCCCCACCTTCTTCTCTGAGGTTTTTTTGGATTGTGGTGAAGCAGGGGAGCTTGAGCTGCTTTGTTGTGTGTTCATATTAACAAAAGAAGCCCCTCTGTCCTCTGGACATGGAGGCAGAGGACGAGAGGTGATGTCTGGGCCAAGTTTATTGTCAGGCAGCACCATCTGCTTTGCTTCATGTGAGGGACTCTTCTTCTGTCTTGGAAGTGGTGTTGGCTTTACTTGTTGCTCTTCGACCAGCTTAGTTTGGGGGTCGATGTCTATTGGAAAGGTTTTCAAGGGAGAGCCTTCCAATTTGGATCTCTTTGGACTGGACGATTCTCGAGGTAGGACCCTTGGATGACAGGTCTTAGATGGACTCCTCCTGACTTCGTCATCGTGATCCTTTGTTCTGGGACTCGGGGACTTACTAGGACTGAGAGGCCTTTCTTGATCCCCTGCATCAGTCTTGACTTGGTATTGGTGACATGTTGACTGTATGTCCCCAGTACTACCAGAACTCCTCAGGGGTGACCTTTCTGGACTCTGACTAATGAAACCTTTGTCTGTCACTTTAACAGATTTCAAGACAACATTGGATTTTGTTTTGTATGGAGATGTTGGTGCCTCTCTGTCAGAGTTCTCACTATTATCTTTCAAATCAGACTGTTGGGAAACTTTATTACTGAGAATGGAGCTATGTATGGCTTCCTTGACTCTTGCTACAATTACCCTGGATCCTTTATACTCTTTCTCCCAGAAATGCTTAACCTCACTGACCTTGGCTGGCCTGTCCTCTTGAGGACTTGAACTGGTCTGCCTGGGAAGGGGTACTGGAATATCTTTCTCTTGCTTTGCTGCCACAGAGGAGGGCATGTGAGTGATGATGTTTTCTTGTGGCTCCGGAATCTGTGACTCCATGACTGAATCAAAAGAGTCATCTGTCTCGTCGTAGATGAGGACAGGGTTAGCCCTATATGTGCCATCTTCTTTAAACAAATCTACCAAGAAGCTACAGTCAGTCTGTGGTGATGAAATCTTTTCCTGGGACCTGCCAGTCGTATCCTCAACAGTCATTTCCATTTTAGGTGAGCTATTGTTGTTGATGCTCGCCACATCTGAGTTAGTCTGATGGCCATGTGAAGCTTCTGTTCCTCCCCTGGCGATTTGTTTGTGCCTTGACTCTTCTCTGGTAAATATTATTTTGGGACCACTGTTTTCTCTCTCCCAGAAAGCTCTCAGATTGGATAGTTTTTCTGGAAGCTGAACACCTCTGTCTTCTGTTGCCTCCCGCTGAGTGCCGGCATCTACCGAGGTCATTGATTCTTTAAACGGAGTGTTCTGCAGTGCTGTAAGTTGTAATGTTCTGATCTCTGTCATCTCAGAGGGTTTAGCTTCTTGCTTGACACTAGCAGGTTTGTCAATGGTCAGATCTGTAGCACCCTGAGAGAGACTCTTGGTGTTGTCTGGTTCTTTCTGTTCAGGTATCTTCACCTTGTCTATTTGTGGAATCTGTACCTCAGCAGGTTTCTCTTTGTCTCTTCTAAAAATTCCAAGCAGTCTTTGTCTGGGCTTTGGTGACACAGCATGAGATGACTTCTTTGACGTCTTGGTATCTGAGGTGGCATCAACAGAAATGTTGGGTCTGTGTTCAGGCAGCTCTTGGTGATGAATGTTTGTGGTCTCAGCCTGAGAGTGACGGTCCTCTTCAGGCTCTGTCTCCAGGTGCACACGCTTGCCTGACTCCTGCTCAGCAGAAAAACTGCGGGGGCTTAGGAACTCTGGTTGGCAATGCCCAAAGACATCTGTAAAGAAAGCATCATCCGTATAAGTTATATCTGATTAACACTGCACAGTATAATTAAAGATACCTGTGTAGCAAATATCTTGGTGTATCACTGTCAAATGAAGTGGGGCACTTGGTTTTGTAAATTCTGGCAGCATACTAAATGCCAATGTGTGTGGGATATGAAAATTTGCAACTGAAGTGTCTACTTTGACACTATGACAAACAACAATGCACATACGAGTATATCTGAACCTGGTACCATTCCCTCTCTGCACTCAATACCTAATTTTTTACTCTACAAGAATTTGCATCATATCACTTAAATATACCACAAGCTCCGATTGTGAACGAAATAAAATTAGTAGATTAAGTCTGCTCTTTAGCCCCATTATATACTTTTTAGCAAAGTCACACTTCATCTCACAGTAATATAATAAACCAATGGAAAATTCCAACACGTGGCATAAGACGAAAGTGACAAAATTGCAAGTTGACATAAATGAAACTTTGTGACAGATTACCTATAATGACAAAGCAAGGTGAAGTAACCTAATAATACAGTTAAACAAATGTTTTCTTGCTGTTCTTATCCACCACTCTATATAAGCAGTCCGACATTTTGCTACATGCAGGAACATGCACATGCAGAATTAATGTAAAATTATGTTTGTATATGCTTGTATTAAGTCATGTAGCACCAAATGATGAAATTATTTCCTGAACATGTAATACCATTTGCTTTCAACCTTTGCAAAACATTTTTACAAAGAATGTAAAACCTTTAAGGTGGGTCTTATATTTCTTCAAAACTGATCATATAATAATTAGGGTGGTTTATATAGTAATGTAAAAAAAAAAAAAAGAAATGTTTTTTCAGAAATGTATAATATGCAAATTTACAAAATGTATAATACCCTTAGCGTCATGTGAAACCACTGTAAACTGTCACATTTTACATTATTTCATGTTTGGAAATATAACCTTTAGGCTTTATGAAATTTATCAAAATTAAGACGAGATGGCAAGTGGTGTGTTGTTAAACTAAAATCCCTATTAATGGGAAGACTTGCCCATGCACATCCTGATTGGTTGCTGTGCAATGAAGACAAAACAGTGGATTCAAAGTCTATGAAATGTTCGCATTCATCTGAGTCAAAAGTGATTCTTATTGAATGCCAGGCCTGATCTTGTGAAATTTTGGCACTCAGAAAGGGTTTAAAATCGAATTTGGCATTAGGAAAAAAGGTGGCCTTAATACTTGAGTAGCCTACATTTTGCCACTTACTCAACTGCACCCCCGAGGATTATAACAGAAAGATACAATCATGAATTTTCTAGTTTAAATACCCTTTTTATGACATAATTCCAGTATTGGGTGCTACATATCTAAATGTCAATGAATGGTTTGGGTGTTTTGTTTGACTTAATGATTGGCTGTTTAGTTGACTCATTGGTCTTAAATAAAACTCTTACCACTAAGGACCAGGTGTTGGTCTGCTTCTTGTTCTTGGAGGTTTGCCTCATTTTTGGAATTGACTTCACCTTCCAGTGATTCCACATGACTCTGTCTGAGTAAAGGCCTCAGTTTGCCAACAGCAGCACTGCCAGTATCCTCTAGGTTATTATTATTTTCCGCCTCAGAGAGAGCAATGGAGTCGACATCCAGCAGACTGTGCTCTCCCAGCTCTTTCCCATCTTGCCACTCCACTCCGCTGTGACTGACCGTGGAGCTGAACCTCACCTGCTTCCTGTCTATCCAGGTCTCAGTGGGAGAATCAAGGCTAACTGGACTCTGCAGGTCCAGGTGAGAGAACATGGAGTCTGTGGAGCTAGAAGTGGATAAGTGCTTGAGGATGCTCCGCGGAGCAGCAGAGTTATAAGTCTGCTGACCTCCCGGCCTGTCTTCCTCAACAAAACAGTCCTGAGAACTGGTGCTGTTTGGGGGCATTGAGATGGGAACAGATGCATCCTGGGTTATTGGACTTTCATTAGGGTCTTGTTTAATGTTACAAGCATAAGAAATGCAGCTGTCAGATGAAGGTAAAGGCTCTGAAAGAAACAAAACAAATGAACACCATTTTAACTAACAACACACCAGCTGTGTGCCATTGAGTGTTTTTTTTTTTTTTTTTTTTTTTAATGCAGACAATTTAACCCTTTGAAACCTGGAATGACATCAGTTTCCTTGTGTTGCCTTCAGAAGCCTTTCACATGTCTTAAATGTTCAAAACTTGGTTTGATTTATTTTGAGAACATGGCTTTAAAGGCAATGGCAACTTGGCAGGAGTTGTCCCTCAAATTACAAGAAATTAGGAAAAGGTAGTGAGAAACTGACCTGAAAATTAGTTTTGGGACATTAGTCAAAAAATTCACTGTGGGGCACATGTAAAGCTCTGGATAGCCCTGAACAAAAAATCATGAACTTATTCTACATATTTGCCATAGACTGATATTTACAGGAGTAATGAAAATATCTGCTGGCTGTGGCTGATTGTTCCTTGTTACATGATATGGATCTGGGTGTAGTGTGCTGTCCACAATATTGCCAAAGCAAATTCCTTACTCACCCACCATCTTATTACTCAATAACCTTTCTGGTTTGAACCTATCCGCTAAACTTCAGTGCCTTTTTCTGGCTGGTCTCACTGCTGCTAAAAGGATGATAGCATGTCGATGGAAACCCCCTCATGTGTTATCCATAAATAAATGGCTGTTAGATTTTATTGATATAGCCATTATGGAACGCTGGGCAGCTAATTTGCACTTAGCGAAACCCGAAAACGTTTCATGTTGGGATGACGCAATCTCCACTCTAAAATCCTTACTGTAGTCATCTTTTGCTCTTACTTTGGGTCCTGTGGGTGGGTGGGATGGGTCACCTAAAAACACCCACGTTTTGGTCCTGAGGGTGGGAGGGGAGATGTGGCATTCTTTATATTTACCTTCTCATACACTCAATACTGTAGATATGGTTGGCTGGTAGTATTGCCATTGTTTGGTATTTATTTAGTTATTCATTTTCTGTTGGATGGGCTACACTACCATTATATTTCCTTTGTTGCTGTTGCTACTATAGTCTAATTCTTGCTTGCCACATCTGTTTGTTTGTTTGTTTTGTTTTAAACTAAATGGAAAAACCAATAAAAAATTGATCACAAAAAATGATATGGATCTGGTTATCTCAAGGCATTCTTCCCTTTTCTTAGTCGCATGAGTCACATTACTGTATTTCAAAATAAAGCTCTTGAACTACTGTTTCACCTTTTCATCCGGAATATTAATGTTTCATTTACATAACACTGGTCCAGTTTTTAATATGGCTATGTATGAGGTAACCATTTGACTTATTGTTCTTTTTGGAAATTGTCACTATTTGTGTCGCTTGTTTTCTTCTTATTGTATCATTTCTCCCACAAAAACATTGTTTTCATAGCTCCTGTGAAATAGTTCCAGCACCCACAAGTCATGCGGTAAAGATTAAGGCTTTGGAATGTATTTCTGAGTAATCCTCCGGCTAGTCTGGCAGACTTGTGTGTTTGGACTTTCCTTTCACTTTGACAACCCCTGGGAAAATCTGTGGTCCCAACTCATCGGCTCATTTCACAGCGACTGAAGGAAAACACACTCGGAAATACGGCACAAAAACAAAGATTTCATCTTTGAGCTTTGATTGAATTAAAGACAGTTGTCTGTTATATAAACTTAGTCAATGGCTGTGCTTCTTGAGCTATTAAATATTTTTAAACCAGTATTGTTAACTACCAAGGAACTGAATGGAAATGTTTTTTGGCACATTTTCTGTCACTGCCTTCTCTGAGATCGCAACTTAGACAAGATAGGATGAAATCAGATGATAGCATTGTTAAAAATCACAAGCCAGAACATGCTTCCCCCTGCCATGCAACCATTGCTCATGCCAACATGCTGTTCAGAGGAAAGGCTGAGAGGACCCACACACCTGGATGTCAGACAGATTGCTAAAACCAGACTTACATTGGCTTGTAATGTAACTGCTTTCATGATATGTCCATCAATCAGTCCACTCAATTCAAAACATAACACATTATATATGATTAGATCACTTCCACTCAAAAAACATATTTGAAATAGCATGAACTGATATGAGTTAATAACATAAAAACTCACCCTCATTTAGTGTCTGGGTTTGATCTCTGTCCAATAACCCGCCGTCACTGTCAAATGGGTTTTTTCGTTGCTTTAAAAAAAACAAGAGTGATAAATAAAAGACATACGACACACTAAAGCATGCACAACAAGTAACTTCTGATATGATTTCTCTGGTCAGAATCCTACCTTTGTGGGTGACTGCAACACTGGTTGAGGTGTATCTTGTGCCGTTTCATACAGATCCTGGTTTTGATACCTATTAGAATAAACAAAGATTACTGGAGAGAATACTCATGGAAGATTTTGATCATCTGATCATACTTCAAAACACCATAAATTCAAAGGGCATATAAAAATAAATCTAATTGTTGGAGAGAATGTGGCGAGGAGAAAGTGAATCACAGTCATATATTGTGATTGTGTTATAAATGGTCTGTGCGAAAATTCAACCAAAAAAACAAAAAAACAAAAAAAAAACCCACTAAAATCTCTGGCACCTTCATTAGCAAAGACCCACTGTGTTTACTTCTAGGGAAAATACCAGATGAAGTTAAAAAGAAAGACCCTTTTTTGTTTATATATATATATATATATTACTCTATTTATCAACCTGAATGAATTTTTAATGATATGAACTCTCCTGAATGGTTTATTATAATGCATATTTGTTTATTTATTTACTTTCTTTGTATATGTATATATATATATATATATATATATATATATATATGTGTGTGTGTGTGTGTGTGTGTGTGTATGTGTATGTGTATGTATATATGTATTTGTTTATTTATCTTAAAAAATGCAACAAAAAAGTGAGACAAAAACCTGAGATGACAAGATGAGCTGCAGCTCTAAACATTGCGGGGGTTTCGAAAATAATTCATCTTTAATTGGAAAATCTGCATGCTCAGACATAGCTTTTGTCCATGAAATGATAATATTTCCTCTCTTCTTTTTGTCTCTGCAAGCTGTACCATTACTTCTGATGAAACCTATTTCAAGGCAAATCATTATTGTTACAGTTACCAAGAACAGACAGGTAAAGTCTCAGCAGTAAAGGTGGCACAGAATATGTACAATAAGTCTGATGGCTCCTCAGAAGCCATGGAAAACATGAACATGTGAGACCTGACCTTGTAATACGATTACTTCGGGGCCAATTACTAACCATCCATTCATTTACTGTGTGCACAACTCCACTCACTGGCAATCACAGCCGAATAATCTACTCGTGCAGCATGTGATGGTGCTCAATACAGACAGCACAGACCATAAGTTTTGTTTATACCATGCGCAGTGGCTGTTTACTAAAAGTGCACAAAGTTTGAAATTTGAACTTCAGAGATTATTTAAAGCTGCAGGGGCACGTTTTTTTCTTTATATAAAACTGTTGCTTTATGTGAACCAAAATGGAGTTTTGCTAACAATGTTTAACAACAGATTCACATTCAGATTCAAGTACTGTCCCCAAAGGGAAATTCACTTTGCACAGTCCAGACACACGTCAGCATGATGGCAAATACATAAATAGTGCAATATTAAATGTTATCTAAAAGTACAATTATTATATAGAATGTTAATTTTTTTTTAAAAAAAAGATGTGCACGTGTGTGCATGAGTGCATGTATCTAAACAGCCCAGCCACTGGAAGAAAATGTTGGTATTGTATATTTCATATATATTATATTAATGTTTCTAAAGTGGCGTCATACATGAGCTGACTATGGGTCTGTTTCCACTGCAGGTAAAACCGTGGTTGCGTGTCCCCACAGGACCCGCCACTGTCTGTGGGACAATTTTTAAGAAATTTTATGGGGGTGAAAAAGGCCCCAGCCTGTGGGTGGTTCAGCCCTGAAAAACTACTGGGTGGGGCTCGGTGCTGATTGGGAGTAAGTCAAGGTGGAAAAGGACGTCAACAAACCAGGTGCCATTTTTAATACTGCATCCGTGTGTCCACACTCACCTTTGATGGCTGAGCTGCATGTGAGGCTCTTGCAGGACCCCACAGAGTACTGGAGGGACGAACACTTCTTTGTTTTCACTGCTGACAAAACTGGGCTTCTCTGGTAATATCTGGGAGAGCTCCACTGCAGCACACAACACACAACTACTGTTAAAGCAAGCCAACCATTCATTGTAACACACTCTTTGTATTCATTACAACATTATGATGGAAAATAATTGCCTCACATATTCATGTGAAAACAACTCAGATGTAATTATAGGCCTTGATCAGAGGAAATGATTAAGCCTGCCCCTGCAGAGTCTGCGTTTATTCATGTGTAATGATTCCAAAAGTCTTTGTAACCCCATTCTTTCCCTTAATCTGACCCTTTGTCTGAATGCCGTGTGTTGATTTTGTGGATTATCACACAGGCTCAGTAAAACATAATCACTTGAGGTGAAAGAAATACTTTTTTGTCAAACATGAAATTGACACGAACTCTTATAAACATGTTATGTGGTGATTTTTTGTCAGGAGCAGGAAAGTCTAAATAGCAGATGTGGCAGGGGTGGTGGATGGGTCAAACAAACATGGACTTTCAACCAGGAAACTGCTGTTTGTGTTCTCTGTGACTCCATAAGTTTGCAGAATCATATGACTTAACGTAGGTAAAGCACTTTAATTTTATTTTCTTTCACTGCTTTTACTTTACTCTTTAAGCCTACTTTATGTAACTATGGAGAATATGTATGTTTACAAGGCGTGTGTCCTGTACAAAGTTAACCAAAACCACAATCTTTTTCTGAACTTAACTAAGTATATTATTACTTT
Source organism: Plectropomus leopardus (assembly GCF_008729295.1). Taxonomy (NCBI): domain Eukaryota; kingdom Metazoa; phylum Chordata; class Actinopteri; order Perciformes; family Serranidae; genus Plectropomus; species Plectropomus leopardus. Next base: position 28,395,040 of record NC_056475.1, on the reverse strand, counting down.
TATTCTCTAAACCATACCAAGAGTTTTTCTCTCATGAACCTAACCAAACTGTGTCCATTTCAGAAAAAAAAACTCTTCGCAATAGACTTTGCACTGGTACCGTTTTTGTGTTGGCAGCACATATATGAAAACATTTCATGCCCACCACCATGTAATATGTTGTTAAGAAGTTGTGTCCATTTCATACATTTCTATGAGACTATGTTGACTGTTCAGAGAGGGAATATTGTGCCATTATGCCACCTCACCATTCAGTATATACAGTAGGGAGGTTTAAAAAGCAGCTAGTAGCAGTTAATGGCTGACTCGAGGAAAAAGAACAGCAACTGATAAGATCCATAAATTGGGAAAACAATGAGATTTGGGAGTTCTCTTCCCTCCGAACAGAGGACAAGATCAGCAGCCAGCTCAGGCAAGTAAAGATTTCAGCAAGTTGAGAATAATAATGTGAGACAGCTGGAGTTGGAGCTGAGCCAGCAACCAGCTAATGTGTCAGCTGAGTTTACATCCCATCAGCAGCACCTGGGTTAAAGCATGTGCAAGGGTTCTGTAAGGCTAAACAGCTACGAAAGCAACTCTTAGTTAACCTACCTACAGTAATATTCTACAGAGCATGTCAAGCGTGTCTAGTACTTAACACTTTAAAACTTGAGCAAATTGTTTTGATTTCCAAATATGGGGAGAAGATAACAGGCACATTAACCAAACATGGCTCAAAAATTATCAAATAAAAAGTTAAAAAAGTTACAAGAACATTTTTCTTATTTTTATTTTCCCTGTGACATAATTTCAAATATAAAATTCTTATAATTATCAATATAGTTTTCTGGACAGTTTTTCTATTTTTGGATATTTTTTTTTAAATAATCCTTTTTTTTTTTTTTTTTAAAAAAAAAGGTAATTTTCTGGTCACCTTTTACTTATTTCTTGCAGTTTGTGGGACATTTCTTGCCAAGTCGGCCATTGCATTTTTTCCCAGTGGTTTTGAAAGAAATCGCATCAGTTTCCTGATGTCAGTCCAGGTTTCAAAGGATTAATGACAACAATTTTTTCAAACTTGGTTTTGTCTTTTTCATGAGAGAAAAGCAGGATATGGAAGACTCACATATAGTCAACGGTTTGTAGGATTTTTTCATGGAGGCCCTGATGAGCTCGGAGCCGTGGATGCGGTCCTGATGACGAAGCTGCTTGGTCTCGTAGAACCATTCTCCTGTCATGTACCTCAGCTGGCCCTTGTCACTCACAGTCCTCTGGAGCTTCCTGCGTGCAGACACATCCATGAGAAATGTATACACACTAAATTCACTTCCAAATTTTGCTATAAGAATATGAAGAGTTTTATCACTTTTTTGCAGAAATTCTTTGCAAAAAAAGTGTGCAAATAAATGTACTTTCTACAGTTCATTAGGACAGACATTAGTAGGTAGGAAGGGGTACGTACATTCAGTGTAATGGACAACACCTTATGAAACACAGAACAGTTAAGTATACCACTGAATGACAAAACCTTTACTTTAATAAATTTTGCAGGCAATCATATGGCCACCTATATCGAACAATGACTTTGACCAACCACGTTAACCCTAATTATTCACAAGATAAAGTTGAATTTTTAAAAATCTATCACTATAAGTGGTTTTTGGACATTTCACTGAATAACTGCAGTTTTCTTATTTGGGTAATCACACTGTGAAAAGGGCAAGTTGTCAAACATTTTAGAGAGATCAGCAAACCTTTCTGCAGCACCACAGAGGTCTTTGGGGTCCTTTTAATGATGACACAGACTGTCACATGACTATCACTTTTTTATATAATCTCAAAATGGCTTATTGACCTTGTTACACAGAATGACATCTAATGCAGGTGTATGTGGGACAAAAGTACCCAGTTTATTTTAAAAAATAGCAAGATGCTGCCTTTTAAGTGTAACATAGCCAACACTCACCAGAAGATGCCAAAAAAAACTATTTGTACTTTTAGTATTTTAGTATTTTACAAGTTTGTTTCATATATGCATACAGATATGCGTATATATATATATATATATATATATATATATATATATATATATATATATATATATATCAACTAGAACTTAATAGTCATTATTTCCTACTATTAATTAGTCTACATCTCTTAACTTCTTCCCCCCCCCCCCCCCCCCCCCCCCCCCCCCCCCCCCCCCCCCCCCCCTTTCTCTTTTTTTATATTGCAAATATATTGGTTATTAACATAATTTTTAATTATTTATTTTCCCTTTGACTTTGACTGAAACTTTTCTTGGTTCAGAATTGCAAACTGAAAAGCAGATAAGCTGTGTGTTAATGGCATGTGAAAAAATAATGGTTTTTTAAAATAATATTAAGAATTTTATCACTTTTTTGCAAAAAATCTTTGCAAAAATGTGTACAGTATATTGACAACTAGAATATAATAGACATTACTTTCTACAATTAATTAATCTGCATCTCTGACTTTTTTCTGTTTTTTTCCCTTTCTCTTTCTCTTTTTTATATTGCAGATATATTGGTTAATTTTTTTGTTATTTATTTGACTGTGAAAATGTTCTTATAATTAATTGCAAACTGAAATGCAGACAAACTGAATGGAAATGGCATGGGTAAAAACATATTAGGACTATATATGAAAAAAAAGAATACAATTTTTCCAGATATTCTTTGCAAAAAAGGTTGCAGATAAATGACCTTTCTACAGCTCTTTAGGACAGACATTAGTTTATGCCTCCACAACTCACAGGACACGTTGCTCCTCAGCTTTCTTCAGCTCAGCATCTCTCCTGAGCACAGCCAGGATGGTCTCCTGCTCCTNCTCTTTAGGACAGACATTAGTTTATGCCTCCACAACTCACAGGACACGTTGCTCCTCAGCTTTCTTCAGCTCAGCATCTCTCCTGAGCACAGCCAGGATGGTCTCCTGCTCCTCCTCTGTCAGGAAACTCAGGTCAATCATGGTGCCGCTCACTGCGTCCTCAGCTTCCCACTGCTTTGAGTGTGTGTCTAGTGACTGAACATGGTCACCGCTTCACACAGTTCTCCCAAAGGTCTTGTTCTGTTCTCCCAAGTCAAGTTAGTGTCAGTGGTTTACACTAACGGTGGGATTTGGGCTTTATCCATTGATTAAAATGGTACATAAGGCTGGTGGTTAAGGCCCTCATTATTGCAATTGAGCTACTTTTGGATTTTTTTTGCTTCAGCTGGGTTTATTGTCTGCAGCCATGTTGGACCCTCTATAAACCAGTGTGAACCTGAAAAAAATCAAGATGGGTTATATTATCTGAGATTTACAGGAAAAAGTCTGTTTCTCTGTTAGCACCCTTCAATAGACAGCATACAAATCTGATAAATTATTAAGTGTTTAAAGGAACACTTCACCCTCCTAATAACCATCTGTATATCATTTACTTGCCATGTGTTATGTGAAATTTTAAAAGGCAAACTTTGTTTTTTTATATGCCTCCACTGTAAATAAAGAATCAAAATGCAGAGAAAATTCTTGATGAGCTTAGGTGAATGGGGTCCAGATTTAACAACAACAAAACTATATAAAAACGTCTGTTATCAAAATCTCATACGACTCATGCAGGATAATCCAAGTTATTTATCTAGTCATATACTGAAAACCAGGCTGTACTCACAAAGTTTTGGTATTAAGAGTAATGCACCCAAATGTGTACATATCCCACATATTTTGTGAGGCTGTGATCATGTGTCCAATGTGCTGATGAGAGTGAAAAAGAAGGCAGTCTTGGGGTTGTGGATGGATCACAAAAATCAGGACTTTCCCGTAGAGACACTTCTCAAAAATGAGAACTTTGAGCCATTTTAAGGTACCTCCTCCACATTCTTTTCTAAACCTAACCACAGACACATTTACTGCCTAAACCTAACTTCTGTCACTCTACATTAATTAGGTAATTTTAGGACGTGGTGTTATTTATGGGGCGCTAATGATATCATACAAACTGTTGTGCGTGCATTTTCATAGGATAACATACAACCTATTCTACACAAAAACATTGTCAAAACACATGGATTTTTGATAAAACATAACTATTAAAAACAGTTCTCACAGATGAGTAGCATGCCAGTGTTGTTTATGCAGAAGTGCATCACTTTTTAAAGTCCCCTGGAGACAGATTTTGTTGTGTGCTATTTGCTGCACATTTATGTATTTGGTTTTGTTTTCTTTTTTGAAGCATTTTTTTCCCCAAAATGCTGTGCAAGTGTTGTCAGATTGGTAAAGATGTTTTATTAAGTGTCCAATGCTGTAGAATTTATGTCCAAAATGCATGGGACACTGTCATGGAGCGACACATCAGTGGCAGAATGTCCACAGCAGAGTGTGACCAATATAATCATTTGACCTTTCGCTGGGACCTCCACTGATAAAATGGTTTAGCATAAACATATAAAGTTGTATTAGAAAACAACAGACATTACTTACACAGTCAGCACAAGTTAACTAACTTTTGAACACTGAATAGCATATTCATTTTAAGTCAATGGTGTCTTTTTGGGTACGTTATAGCTACTTAGCTAACATTAATGGTTTTCAGTTGGTGAGCTTTAACTACCACCTTTTGTCACAGTTGATACTGGTGTCTGACTGTCAAAGAGCAAAAATACTAAGACTAAGTTTAACAGACGACATGATCAGCTAGTGGTACAAAGCTGAAATTAGCCATAACATTAGCGGCTATTAGCTAACTTAAGCTAATGTTACCTACCAAAGGTGATATACACCATGTTGCCGACACAATGTACAAGGAGATTTATGTATACTTGTCACGTCGCAGCAAATTTTGCTAACATTATGTTGCCTTACCTTAGAACAAAAGTAGACATCTTTGTTTATCTTCCTTACATTTTGCTCTGCTTGCTATATTTGCCCATGTTGATGTCCATGATGTCTTTCAAAAACACGGGTAAAAGGCCATGAGCAACTTCAGAAGAACTGACCCACAAATTCACTTAATAGATAAATAAATGGGTAAAAAGTACAGGAAAATTACATGGAAAAAAAAAACAACAACAACTGGGGGGGACAATTGGAAAAAAAACTGGACCAGACTAACAATAACTCAGTACAATAAAACAAAACAAACAATAAAGGAAATGACCTGCAAAATGTCCTTAAAGAATAATAATAATGTTAAATAATTTTAATTGAATAATTACAGGAATTATAAATATAGTTTTTGGGATATTTTTCTTTTGCTTTAAAAAAGAAAATCTTCCAAAAATACCAATTTCTTGCAATTTGCATAAACAATTCTTGCCAAGTTGCTCATTGCTTTTTTCCAATGTAATTTCTCAGATTTTGGAGATTTGAATACTTGTGAAGGTGTCTGAATGCAGCCCAAAAAAAGATGTTGACACAGGTTTCAAAGGGTTAAGAGAAATTAAAATCTCAGAGGAATGCCTGCATGTTGAAACACTGTCCACATAAGAGAGGAGGACTGTGGGACTTTTTATTTTTCTACTTGACTTCATTGTCTAGAAGTTCATGTTGGGTGAAAGTGAGCACACCTATATTTGCTAAATGCTCTCTTTGCTTAAAAAAAAAAGTAATATTGTTCAGCTGCTGTGGACAAAAATGGTAGTTATGTAATTGTGACTGTTGTAGAAATAGTTGCAGTGCACTTGGCTCCCATTGTTAATTCATTATCCAACTTAGGAAGGTTGTAATCGCCTCCTATTCTTGAGTACATAGCTGTGTGTAAGAGGCTCTCAATAACATGTTTTTTCCTGTAAGCTGCAGCTTTATACGGGAGGACTTAGTTGGGGTTTTTTTTTAACAAAGAATGTTGCATGTCCCGTTTCTCTGAGAGGAGAAAAGTCTGGCTGAAGGACAGATAACTTATTTCCTTGTTGCTGTTGGACTTCCTTGAGTAAACTAAGGGCAGCATTATTCTGTTTTGCAGACACACTTAATATAGCAGTGATATTTCTGACATAAAAGCAAACAAATGAACTAACTTCTGTCTGGTATCTCCTCTGTCTCTCTCAACAGGTTTAAGAGATTCAAAGCTGGATTGGTGACACAAATCCTTATTTTCTGCCATTTGCACTGAACAAATACTAACATGAGATGAAGTATAAAATAGCAACAACTGACAGCGATCAAAAAACAGTGACCACTCAGCCCTCAATCACTCAAGTCAGTTAGCTCTGGTACCTTCAGTGGCTCTGTGGTAGAAGATTGTCTAACTGTGATTTCACTGTGCAGCTCTTGAGTATAAAGAATACATTAACGTAATGTGCATAAGTGATAACATTTATATAAATATGTCTTTGGCAAACTGTATCTGCATAAGAGAGTGTGACATTCAGTAGCAGGTTAA
>NC_056475.1:28383073-28388176 GCF_008729295.1 Plectropomus leopardus | reverse complement strand
GGATCGTAAAACTAAATTAAATGTGTCTTTTAACATCTCTAATGTTGTTTTTAACCGGTTCAGATCCCCCATCCTTTCCAATGATTATAATTTTTCTAGATATTTAGATCCATGATAACGTGGAATCAGCTCCACCCAAATGCACAGACTTATTTGATGGGATGTCTGGCTGCCAGTCACAGTGTTCCATATCATCTAAATTGGACTACAGTAGAGCCACACCCCCAGTTTTACAAGCATTGCTGATCATGAGGAAAGGAGGTTGCGTAAGGCACATATCAGTCTATTATTCATATAGCTAAAAATACATAATTTGTGTTTAAACAGCATTTAGAGTAAACATTAGATGTTTTATTACTTAAACACATAAAAAATCATATAAAGATTTGCAGCTTTTATTCAGGTTTGTTTTTTAAATGTCAGTCGATTGGAATGGACGGTGGATCTAAATGTCACTGGAAAATGAACAGGAGAAATAGGCCTACACTTTATACAGGGAAATACTGTTCAGATTTTATTTGCTGCTGATGCAATATTTTATTGTATCTTATTGATTATTGTCACAGAATTTTCATCTCTGGAGGTTTTCCGCAAATTATCTTCAGAAGATACTTCAGAAATTAATTATATTTTGAGTCACAATAACACATTAATTATTTATGAAAAGCAATGAATGAAATTAATCAGATTCTAATAGTAAAATTCATCATTTCACAGGGTCATTTTTCTTCCATTTTACAGCCACAACCGCAGCAACGGAGTAGGCTATGATGAAGCCCACAACAAAGCACAACTTTCACAACTTTGAAATGAAGTTGGTTGTGGTTTGCTCCCTGAAAGACAGGCGCACAGAGGCCCAGTAAAGAAACAGACTTTTAAAGCACTGATCATGAGTAACACAAATGTATTCCAACAAATCATGGGTTTATTATTTTCACCACCTCTAAAGCACACAGTCAATGCAACCCCACTTATGCATCAATAAGTGATTGGATGGTTCAAATGACTTTTTCCTACTTTTTCATAAATGATAAACACACTTGATACTTAATTTTGTATCCAGATATTTTGCACAAATCGTCTCTGAAAAAAAGGAACATGCCATCATCAGAGAAGCTGTTTTGGGTATAAGCCAGCAAACAATGGCCCCATGCCCTTGCACATGGGACTGTTTACCCAGGTGGGCCCCTGATAAGATGTCTGGTTCAGGCCCAAACCCACTTGGTACTGAGGAAGCCATAATAACATAACCATTTACACACCCATGTGGACAATTGGCACATGGATAAACAGGCAATCTGCGGGAAACACTGCTCACTGTGTGGCTGGTTTGGCAGAAGAAAAAAACTAAAGGATACTGGAATAACTGGCCTTCGGGCTGAAGTGGCAATGGAGCAAGCCCTGTCCACTCTGGGAGTTTGTTGATTTGAGTTGTAAACTGGACAAGTGCCTGGCCTGAGGGGGCAGGAGACAGCCAAATGGGGAAAAAAAGAAAAAAACAAAACAAGAAAAACTACTAACTACTGAGAGGGACACAGACTGGAAAGCAAGTAAAAGACCATCCTTCTATACCTGCAACTAGTCTACACATTGCATATACAGTATATATACTCATGATATATAATCACAGTAAAATACCTGACCCACCCTTCAACATATGAATAGTTTAAGACATTAATATCGTTGGTCAGTACTTGCAGTTGATTATATATACTGTATATAGTTGATGATAGATAGATAGATAGATAGATAGATAGATAGATACTTTATTAATCCCAACAGAGAAATGATTATGTCCAGCAGCTGGAATGGACACAGGAAAAAACAACCTTTATGAGAACATTTAGAACAAAAATCCATCATTAGAATGTTTATTTTGTGTTCCAAATATAATTGGGTCCTGAAAGCGTTAATGTGACTTGAGCAGGTCTCCTCTGTGCATGCAGTGCTATAATTACAAATTTTGACCACTAGATGTCCTCAAAGTTGTACCAAATGTTGTAATGATGGGGCAGGTAGAGCATGTTCAAGTGTTGTCAGAGCATGGAGGAGTCACCACAAACTGGGAAGCTAAATTAGGAAGTTTTCTGTGGTATCTGCATATATACTATACTAAAGGTGGCTAAATCATTGTGCATTTTTACCAGGCTCTTTCATTTTTACTTACTTATAAATGCAGTAGAGATCCTGTAAATGTCTCTACATAACCAATGGACTACTGCAAAGTACTCTATTTCAATCTTTGTGATGTTTTTTTAATAACCATGTATATGGTAAATAAATGAACATGTACTCCATATTTTCCATTAGATCCTAAAATAGCAAACCACCACAAAGAGACAAAATCACTTTAAAAGAGACACAAACAACTACAAAGACACCCAAAATTACAAAAAAGATGAAAAAAGACAGAGACACAAAAGATCATAAAAACATGCAAAAGAATGGCAGAAACGCAAAATAACCACAGAAACTGGCAAATCAACCACAAAGAGACAAAAAGTGACGACAGGGACAGACAAAACAACCACAAGGAGACACAAAATTACCAAAAAATACATAGTTACTTCAAACTATCTTGATAAGAGACAAATCACAAAATGACTAAAAAAAAAGACAAAAATTACGCCAAAGAGACACAAAACAACAAGGAGACACATGACTGAAAGAGACACAAAGCGATAAAACGGTGTAAAATTAGGCTTTAACAAAGAGATGCAAAACCACGACAAAATCTGCATGTCTTGCTCCTATGAAGCCTAGGAGAAGTGGTGGGGCCCTTTTCATTTCTGTGCGCAGGGCCCATTAAATCATCAAACTTCATTAACAATCAAGTGTCACTAAAGCTAATACCTTGCTCAGGGCACACATAGACCATGTTCGTCATCAATCTAAGCCGGGACAGAGATGAAGTCAGATTAAGCTCAGAAAAGGAGCCTCTCACCTGTATGCACTTAGTACATCATATGCAAACGTCATGAGAGTTTGGAACTGACCAGGAAATGGACCCGCCATTTTCCTTCAAACCCCTCAGTCCATTTAAAGGATGATTTTAAACCGAGCAGGGGGAGGCGCTGTAAAATACTGGACTGAGTTCAGCGTGGGAACCAAAGTAAACCAGAAGGGGAGCTGAATCAAGTTAGACACAGTTAATGGTGACACATCCGGAAGTGATATATTTGGACTCCAAAATAAAGGCTCAAATCTTATTAGCTGTGTCCCCCATGCTGTGTCCCAATTTAGCGTCTGCATCCTTCGGAGCATGGCTGCATTCAAAGGCTGATTACATCACAACGCTGCGTGAAGGTTGTCCCAATTCTACTGAAGGCTCCTTCAAATGCACCCCACAAATGCAGCCTTCTTTTCCCTCTTTTTGGAGGATACATTGCTACTATCCTTCGCAGCCTTCCATTTCCCAAGATTCCTTGTACACCTGCGATCTTAAAAAATAATTATCATCATGGCACAGAGATCAGAGCGTTGATTTCACTTTCAATGTGGGTTTTTACTCATTTGAAAATCAAACGTCAGATATGTTAAACTTAGAGGGACATTAAAACGTCTTCATTTCTTTTATAATACGTGATGTTAGTAATGTTAACATATAGCCACCTAGCATGCTAGCTATGGGAACATAGTGCCAGCTCAGCACTGTAGGTCTGCTGTGCTGCCTGCAGCAGAGGAGTACTTGCACGCTTAGCGAGGCTCTGCTACCCGGAGATAAATCAGCTGCAAACAAATGCAAACAGGCACCATTCCCCCCTCCCCCAGTGAAAGATAAATAAAAAAATAAAAGCAACAGTTCTGGCTCCATCATTTCTTTCTTTTGTTTATTTTAGTAGTCCCTTTTTTTGTTCAGAGGTGCCTCCAAAGGAGTCGCCTCCGTAGACCGCGTAGGCTGTAGACCCTGAATTTGGACCTGCGTAGGCTGTAGACCCTGAATTTGGACCTGCGTAGGCTGTAGACCCTGAATTGAGACACAGCTTCAAGTTGTGTCCCATTTAGGGTCAACATTAGTAAGGGAAGTGATGCCTCTGACAAAAAAAAACATTCTCTATAACTACACTAAGTGTATACATTATTCCGTGAAATAAAGTAGTATATGGAGATTAAAAAAACAACTGAATAAAAGCCAACTGATTGAGTTTAATATTCCATCTGCTACTGCTGGTCATCGAAAACTGGCTCCTGCTGGTTATCAGATGTGACTGTATATTAAATCTCTGTTAATCAAATGATGTTGGTTAAAAGGCATTTGATCAAACTCTTGGCCTTGATTTCAATTATGAAAGACCTCTTTACTATTGTTATCATCAAATGTGACTGAACGCAGTAATCGTTTTGTGGTATTGCTGCTGGATGTAAATGCTTTTCTCTTTGATTATACGACCAGATCTATGGAAGCAGTTAAGATACACAAATATTTAAATTTTAACAGCCACTAAATACTAAATATTTAAATTTTAACAGCCACTAAATACTAAATATTAAAATTTAAACACCACAGAATTTATAGCATTGGAAAATTTTACTTATAAAATGTATCTAATTTTTTGTTCTGACTTTAAATAAATTTCTTGATATGCAATTTCGAAAGCTGAGATTATGTGTATACAAATATAATGTATTTATGATCACAACTTCAGACCCCCCCTCCAAAAAAATCAAAGTACATAACTAAAGTAATACATAAAAAATAAATAATTAGATTTAAACTTTTTTCCTGAAATTTGAATTTTAGATTTAATATGGTAATGTTAAACAATACAAATTAATTGAATGGTTTTTCAAAGAAAAATATCAAAATGCTATGAATTCAGTGGTGTTTTAATTCCAGTGTTAAATAAAGCTCGCACCTCCACGCACGGCGGGGGTAGTGGCTGGACAACAGTTGATGCCATTGTCTTTGTGTGAGTGGAGAACACTGGAGCTGGAAATGTGTCAANCAAAGAAAAATATCAAAATGCTATGAATTCAGTGGTGTTTTAATTCCAGTGTTAAATAAAGCTCGCACCTCCACGCACGGCGGGGGTAGTGGCTGGACAACAGTTGATGCCATTGTCTTTGTGTGAGTGGAGAACACTGGAGCTGGAAATGTGTCAA